>NC_057739.1:42972329-42979860 GCF_004010195.1 Chiloscyllium plagiosum
AGATGTTGTGAAACTTGAAAGAGTTCAGAAAAGATTTACAAGGATGTTGCCAGGGTTGGAGGATTTGAGCTATAGGGAGAGGCTGAACAGGCTGTGGTTGTTTTCCCTGGAGCATCGGAGGTTGAGGGGTGACCTTATAGAGGTTTACAAAATTATGAGGGGCATGGATAGGGGAAATAGACAAAGTCTTTTCCCTGGGGTCAGGGAGTCGAGAAATAGAGGGCCTAGGTTTAAGGTGAGGGGGCATCAGAACTGGCTCAAAGGTAAAAGACAGAGGGTGGTAAATAGACAAGGTCTTTTCCCCAGGGTGGGGGACTCCAAAACTAGAGGACATAGGTTTAAGATGAGGGGGAAAAGATTTAAAAGGGATCTAAGGGGCAACCTTTTCACACAGAGGGTGATATGTATATAGAATGAACTACCAGAGAAAGTGGTGGAGGCTGGTATAGTAACAACATTTAAAAGGCATCTGAATGAGTATATGAATAGGAAGGGTTTAGAGGGATATGGGCCAATGCCGGCAAATGGAACTTGATTAATTTGGGATATGTGGTTGGCATGGACGGGTTAGATCGAAAGGTCTGTTTCCGTGCTGTACATCTCTATGACTACAACCAGAGGACACAGATTAAAGGTGACTGGCAAAGGACACAAAGGGAGGTGAGGACACCTTATTAAATGGCAAGTTGTTATGGTCTAGAGTGCACTACCTGACAAGGTGATGGTGGCAGATTTGAAATAACCTTCCGAAGGGAGTTGGGTGAATACACGTCGGGGCAAAATAAATTAGGCCTACGCAGATAGAGCAGGAGTGGGAGCAAGGAATCATTGGATAACTCTTTCCAGGAATCAATAGCCTCCACCTGTGCAATATTATTCAATGCCTCAATTCTGAAAGTTCCCTATTGTCTTGTCGCTATCACATTGCTGTGTGTGTGGTTATGTGTATGTGGGTGTGGGTGTGCGTTTCTGTCTGTATGTGTATATGTCTGTGTGTTTATCTATATGGGATCTTGCCATCACAAATCAGCTCCTGCATTTCCTACATTACAACACTGCAGGACATGTTTGACCGAAGATCTTAAAGTTCTTTGTGGTATCCCGTGAACATGAAAGGTGTTATGTAAATGCAAGTCTTTCTTTTTTGTACTGGAGAGCAAGGAAACATTTGCTTCTTTGTACTTTATGGTTTTCTTCTCTTTTGTTCAGGGCATACTCAGTGACCCGGACTTCGGAGCTGTACTGACCCAAATACACAAGGTATGTCTCACCACTTCCTCTGGCTGAATGTGTAGATTGGAGCCATCAGTCTCTGGAGTAGCAGGAGCATGTTCATTCAGGATTGTCTGCACTGAAGACCTTCTTCTGATAATATTAGAAGACCCTTCCTTGATGAGTAAGGTCCTGAGGGGAGCATTGCTAATGACACTTTACATTTCAGTGCATTTGTGCAATATTTTCTTTGTGAATTCTGTATCCAAAAGTAAATCTGACCCACAGCACTCTGACTCCCACCAGGATAGGAGGGTGGGAGGCAGGTCCTGAAACAAGCCTGAATGGGGATTGAACCCCTGTCTGTCAGCCCCAATGTGATCTATACCAGCCTTCTCCCTACTGAGCTAGTCCCACTGAGCCAGCAGACAGTTTTACCTGCATGTCGTAGCACAGAGCTCTGGACCATGATGGTAGAGGCTCCAATTTCTTTCCATCATGATTTACTGGGAATCTCTCCTGGTCTTAACACCAGCCAGCCACTGTCAAGAGTTGGAAGGATTTACAGGTTTATAATCCATTTATATACCAGTTTATAATCCGGTTTATATACCAGTTTAGCCGGTATAAATGTCTGTCAAACCCTGGAGTGGGATTCAAAACCAGAGCTTCTGGCTCTGAGACAGGGACACTACCAACTGCACCAATCATGTAATTTATTGATGATGCATCATTTAAGTTTTGCTGTTACCAACACAATATTGAATTAACAAAGGCAGTGAGTAATTGAATGCTGTCTTGGAAGAGATGTTTAATATTGTCCTTGTCTACAGCCCTTGTGTTAAGGATGTTGTCAAATCAGACAGCTCGGATTGTCTGCCTGTTCTCTGTCACAGGGTTTTGAGATGAGGACGTTTGCAGGACCTGTATTTGCAAAGTTCCGGTCCATGCTGGGCATGAGCGAGAAGGAATACCAGCAGTCCCTCAGCTCTGAAGGATTCTACCTTCAGTTCATCAGCAACTCCAAGAGCAAGGCCAACTTCTTCCTGACGTGAGTGAGATTGGCACACATGGAGAATGGGGCAGTAATTTCCTGCAACTGTGACAGAATTGGTAACAAAAGACCCAGATCACTCCTGGAGCAGAGTGACACATCCCCCACTACAGTGACTCTCTCTCGCCTTGCGAAATGACTCCCTCCCTTTGCACAGTGACCTTCCTCCCTTTCTTAAAGCACAGATTTGATTCAGCTCAGGGAATCCCTTGTGGACTCAGACCTATAAGCCTTTCTTGGGTTTTCCCAGAGATCATATTCTTTGGAAGTCTGGAATTTAAAAAACACTTACAGACAGTTTAGTTTAATTTTAATTATCCCCTTCATTAGTAGCATCACTGTTACAACATAACGCTGATACCTATAAGTCAAGCTGACTGGATTCCATTAACCCAGGTGAGTAGAAATCGCTTTTCTTTCGAGAGCCCTGGCTGGCTATTCTGTTATACTATCACAAACAGACTAGTTTTATACACAAGGTTATGAAAACAGTACTATCACAAACGCAAACGTTAACGAAAGCACTGCATGTTCTAAACTAGACAGATAATAGCAAAGGATAATAATTCAGGAGAGAAGTTAATTGATACACCCAGACCACTCCTGGAGCAGAGTGACACTCCCCATGTACAGTGACTCTATCTCCCCTCGCAAAATGACTCTCTCCCTGTGCACAGTGACCTGCCTCCCTTGTGTAATGATGCACACCCTTGCAAAGTTACTCCTTCCACAGGCAGAGAGACTGACCCCTCTCCCTCTCCCCACCTCTTGCTCCTCATGTCCTTGTCCACACCCTGGAACCTATCTGCCCCACACAAATAGGAGCCCAAAGGGAACAATAGGAACTGAGCTGCTGATCTCTGAGAGAATTTTCCTGAACTACCTTTAGTTAATCTGCTTTATTTGTCTTGAATTGACACACTCAGGAACGACAAGAGGATTTTCCTGAAAACTCAGGAGAAGCGAGAGATAAAGTTTCTGCTATCGAACCTGCGGTCCTACATTCAGCACATGGAGAAATACCCACACTCATTGCTTGTCAAGTTTCTGGGTAAGAGGAACATTATATTTTTCATGAAGGAGCTCCTCCCAGGGCCTGAGTTAAAGGCAGTGATTAAATTCCCTACAGTGTGGAAACAGGCCCTTTGGCCCAACAAGTCCACATTGACCCTCCAAAGAGTAACACAGCCAGACCCATTCCCCTACCCTATATTTATCCCTACCCTATATTTATCCCTGTCTAATGCACCTAGCAATATGGGCAAGTTAGCATGGTCAATTCACCTGACCTGCAACTCTTTAGATTGTGGGAGGAAACTGGAGCACCCAGAGGAAACCCACGCAGACACGGGGAGAATGTGCAAACTCCACACAGAGGAAACCCACGCAGACACGGGGAGAATGTGCAAACTCCACACAGACAGTTGCCTGAGGCTGGAATTGAACCTGGGTCCCTGGCGTTGTGAGGCAGCAGTACTAACCACTGAGCCACTGTCTGTGTTTACTGCCACCCAGTGTTTAAACAAAAGACAATGGCCAGACAAGGTTCAGGTCAAAGTTTAGTCTGTACTGCTTTTCCTGACCATGAGAGGATAGTGGAACTGTTGTTGAGGTAAAAAACACAATCAAGTATTTCTGGTCACTGTCCAGTGAGTCTCATTGTAAAGTGTGTCTTTGTCAATCTTTCGTGGAATAGACGGCTCAGAAACAGGCCACTCATCCCATTTGCTACATGCCCACTGAGCGTCTCACAAGAAACCAAGAAATAGGAGTGGGAGGAGACCACTTGGTCATTGAGCCTGCGCTGCTATTCAGTGTGGTCATGGATGGTTTGAAGTTCCAATTCCCCTTTCCTCATTCCTCAATTTCATGGGACCAAAACTAATTCTGTCCTGAACTCAAAAACATCTCATGGCAGAGCATCCACAACACTTTGAGGTACAGATTTAGATTCCCAAACCTTTAAATGAGGAAATTTCTCTTTATCATTTATCCTAAGGCAACCCTCCCACCCTGCTTTAGAATTCCCTTACTCATGGAAACAATCTCATCTGTACTTAATACAAATTATTATTTATTACAAATAAATTGATTCTAATTGTAAGTAAACAATTATGAACAGTCAGCATATAACTCTGCAAGTTGAAGCCCTATTCCTCTCCATCCCCATTGTAAAGCCCCCTTCTGCACAGATAAACATACAGACAGGTTAAAAAAAAATCAACAAAAAGAGAAATTGCTGGAAAAGCTCAGCAGGTCTGGAGTTCTAAGGAAGGGTCACTCAACCTGATTTCATAGAATCCCTACCATGTGGAAGGAGGCCATTCGGCCCATCGGGTCCACACTGAACCTCCGAAGAGCATCCCACCCAGACCCTCTCCCTATAACTCTGCATTTCCCATGGCTAGTCCACCTATCCCCAGACACTATGGCAATTTAGCCTGACCAGTACACCTAACCTGCACATCTTAGAACCACGGGACAAAACCAGAGCAAACCTGGGCAGACAGTGAGAACATGCAAACTCCACACAGTCACCTGAGGCTGGAATCAAACCCAGGTCCCTAGTGCTATGAGGCATTAGTGCTAACCAGTGTGCCACCCCTGTCTCTCCACAGATGCTGCTAGACCTGGTGAGCTTTTCGAACAATTTCTGTTTTTGTTTCTGATTTACAGCATCCACAGTTCTTTCAGTTAAAAAACACATGGGTGCGATGGGTGGAGGGGAAGACTGGGAAGCAGTTCTATGATCCCTGTTGAGGAAGATGGTCCTTTTGTCTTGTCATAACGTGCTGTTCCTTCATTCTCCTTCTCCAGTTACCTTTCCTTGCCTACAGGGTGGCTGCTTCATATTTAGAAAGGTTTTGTCTTATTGGCTAAAAGCCACAGCTTACATCGACTGCTGAGAAATAAAAATACCGGCTGTCATTAGGCTTAAGGTAGTTCTTGTTGCAGTGAGAAAAGACAATACAAGGATGCAGAAGTGTTGCTGCAGTTACAAAAACCCTGGTTAGACCCCCACTTGGAACACTAGGAGAAAGTGAGGACCTGCAGACACTGGAGATCAGAGTCAAAAAGTGTGGCACTGGAAACATACAGCCAGTCAGGCGGCATCTGAGGAGCAGGAGAATCAACATGGAATGTCTGATGAAGAGTTTATGCTCAAAACATTGACTCTCCTGCTCCTTGGATGCTGCCTGACCGGCTGTGCTTTTCCAGCACCACACTTTTGACCCCCCCTTGGAATACAGTGAGCAGATCTGGGCACCACAGCTTAGGAAGGGTATGGTGGCCTTGGACGGTGTACAGTGTAGGTTTACAAGAACGATACCTGAACTCCAGGGGTGAAGGTATGAGGTGAGTTTGTATAAATTAGCCATGATTGGAGGAGCCAGTGTTGTACTGGGGTGTACAAAGTTAAAAATCACACAACACCAGGTTATAGTCCAACAGGTTTAATTGGAAGCACTAGCTTTCGGAGTGATCTGTAAGCTAATGTTTCCAAATAAACCTGTTGGACTATAACCTGGTGTTGTGTGATTTTTAACTATGTAAATTAGGTCTGTTTTCATGTGGAATTTAGGAAGTTAAGGGGCAAACCGATTAAAGTCTTCAAGATATTAACAGAAAAGGCAGGGTAGATAAAGTACTTCCATTGGCTTGGGATTCTTCCCTCGAATCACCCATCCTCTTGAAGTATCTTGCATTCTCCAGAATTGAAGAATGAATCCCCTGGACACTGGTCAGGAGGGATAAAGAAATAATGGGAGTGTTTAAAAAAACAGTGTTTTCTAATTGTTTTCTTCAAATTATAGAGGTTTATAAAATTATGAGGGGCATGGACAGGATATATATACAAAGTCTTTTCACTGGGTTGGGGGAGTCCAGAACTAGAGGGCATAGGTTTAGGGTGAGAGGGGAAAGATATAAAAGAGACCTAAGGGGCAACCTTTTCACTCAGAGTGTGGTACATGTATGGATGAGCTACCAGAGGAAGTGGTGGAGGCTGGTACAATTACAACATTTAAAAGGCATCTGGATGGGTATATGAATAGGAAGGGTTTGGATGGATATGGGCTGGGTACTGGCGGGTGGGACTAGATTGGGTTGGAATATCTGGTCAGCTTGGACGAATTGGACCAAAGGGTTTGTTTCCATGCTGTACATCTCTATGACTCTATGACTAAATGATTGTGTGTATTAGTTACAAATCTGTTGGAGTTGGGGTACCTTTTTGGACAAAGGGATTTGATTCAGCTGGATGATCAGAGGCAGAGATGAAATCTCCAATAATATATCCAATCAGTGTTGGTAATCCTGCTCTCTGCCTTCCCACTTTCGAGACGCTGTTTGTAACTTATCTGATTGATAAAACTTTTCGTCAACTGGCCAGACGCCTCTTTATGCAGCTCACAATCAGCATTTATCTGACCATTAACACTTCCATGAAACATCTCACGGATGTTTTTACACTGACGAAGGTGCTACATAAATGCAGATGGTTGTTGTACGTTCCCTGATCATCTCGATTTAGTTATTCTGCAGCAGCAGATTGGAGAAGATTGTTATTGTAACTGGTCCACCAGGGAAGAGTTGTCATCATTTGCAGTGCACTGGGCGAGGGGTAGATTTATTTACTCGTTTCCTGATTAGTGCCACAGGAGAGCTGTTATTATGTATTTTTTAAAAGATACCCATCACCCCTGGGGCATTATGTTGTTCCACATCCCATTATCGGGAGGGTCTAAATGATGCTTCATTTATGAGGTTATTTGAAACTTTAAAGCCAGGAAGTGCCTGATAATTGTTCCCTAGTAGCCATTATCCTACACATATTAAATAATAATATGGCCACACAATGTGTCAATGTCAGTAAACAGGCCTGTAACGTCCCCCTGAGAATTATAAACATTTGCTACACTGTCACTCACAGTGATGCTGAGCTGTCTTCTCTCGAGCTGCATCTTCTCGCTTAGTACTCAAACTGAGGGTACTGCAGCAGTTCAGCTGGCTTTGGAGGACCAGTATCCATTCTAACCATTTCCTGTGGCTGATCGTAGTCAGACCATGTCAGCAGATCACCACAGCAAGGTCCCAGAGGAGTGTGTCAGTATTTACAGGGAGTCCTCAGGGAGAGAATATCGGTATTTACTGGGAATTCTCAGGGAGTGTGTCAGTATTTACAGGGAGTCCCCGGCGGGGGGAGTGTGTCAGTATTTACAGGGAGTCCTCAGGGAGAGAATATCGGTATTTACTGGGAATTCT
>NC_057739.1:42980360-42983763 GCF_004010195.1 Chiloscyllium plagiosum
AGCCATGATCATGTTAAATGGTGAAGCAGGCTTGACGGGCTGAATGGCCTACTCCTGCTCCTAATTCTTCTGTTCTTATGTCTTCTTACTTGTGACTGTTTGAAGTTTGAGGTGTGTTCCTCTTTTCCTGCAGGTGTTCACAGTATCAAGATTGCCCGTGGGCAGAAGGTGAGTTGGTCCCCATTCTCTCCAATACACTCTGCTGCACCATGGTTAGATGACAAGGACCTCACCCCCAGACCATCTCAGTCTGGACTGCGTCCGGGGGGCTTGGGGCTACATTCACTAAACAATCATCGTCTTGAAAGTCAGTGCCACTTTATTCCCCACAGTAGTTTGTGATAAAATCTGGAGGCTCCTGTGAAATGCGTTGGAATTCTCTCTGTCCAGGTTTGTCTAGAACAGGGCGAGGTGATTGACCCCCTGGTAAATGCCAGCCCCAAGTGCTCCAAGTGATGATTTAGCTTTATGACCCACCCTGGTGATTGGATACTGAAGGGGTTCCACCTTTCAGATATGACATTAAACCAATGGTCCCATCTGGATGGGTGTAACAGATCCCCTGGCAACATTCAGTAGAAGAGCAGGTGAGTACTACCTGGTATCCTGGTGAACATTAATCCTAAAGGCACTGAACTGGATTACTTAGTCACCATCTGCTTGTGGGAGCTTGCTGGGTGCAAATTGGCTGAAGCATTTCCTACATCACAATGCTGCAAAATGGACCTCATTGACTGCAAAATGCTTCGGGATCCCTCAAGGTCATGAAAGGCGTTAGATAAATGCAAGCTCTTTTCTTGTTTTGACGAAGGCAGTCAGTGAAAGGCAGGGCAACAAGGATCAGGGGCTGTCAGTCAGAGCGAAGAAGGTTTTGTTGAAGGAATTTGGAGGATGGGTTTGGAGATGTAACAAGTGTTGCTGTAATTCAAGTTTAAAATGATCAAGTAACAGCAATACACCAAGGATGCTGGAGTTCGGAAATAAAAACAGGAAGTACTGGAGAAACTCAGCAGGTGTGGCAGCAAGTGCGGAGAGAGAAACAGAGAGAACGTTTTGAGTCGGATATGACTCTTCAGAACACATTTCTCCAGCATATTCTGTTTTACACTAAAACAATGATGCTCCATTGAAAGACGGCAAGCCAGATTTTGGTGGGAAAATTGCAGCATGCTAACTATACACAAAACTACTAACGGGTGACTTGACCAGCATTTATAGAAAATTGTAAGAGACTTTAATTTATGTCACTCCCCCATTATCAGTACAACTAACAACACACTACTCTCAACCTCCTGTTATTCTTAGGAGCTTGCTACAACTCTACATTAAACACATGTCAATCAATTTCTCCAGCCCAGAAGGTGACAATTTTAAGTGTTTCACTCTCCTTCCTGGAGGTGGTAAAGTGTTATTAATGATTTACTTTATACAGGCAATCTCCAAGTTGCAAACAGGTTCTGTTCTTGAGTCCATTCGCAAGTTCATTTGGACACAGTTTGGAACACAATGCAGGACAATGTAAAGTAGCAGTTCGTAAAAATAAGAAAACATTTATATGTTGAATCTTTAAAATTACACCCCTGTCTGGGATCATGTTTGTAAATCTGAGATCCCTGGTACAAATTTTTAAATTTTGTTTTCTATTATCCCTTTCTGTTTCTGTTTTTCATTCTCTCCCTCTAATTCCAGTTAATTTTTTCCTCTCACTGATTCTGAATTTACTTTAATTCACCTATTTTCCTCTCTCTTCTTTTCAGTCACAACCTACAGAGACAAACTGCTGTCTCGCATTCCCTGAGATCCTAGTTGTCCCGTTTGCCTTGTTGTAGCTTCCACTCCTGTACAGCACAAAACATTTTCAGGTGAAGGCTGCAGGTGGCTCCCTGTAAGGTGTCCTGACCAGTAACATCCAGTCCTTTCTCTATGTCCCTCAGACCCTGACCTACCAATAAACCCCCTCAACAAGAACCACTTTGGAATCAGAGTTTCTGCTCTTCAAAAACAGAAATTGCTGGAAAAGTTCAGCATCTCTGGAGAGAAATCAGAGTTAATGTTTTAGGTCTAGCGACCCTTTCTTAGAAATGAAACGTTAACTCTGACTCCTCTCCACAGCTGCTGCCAGACCTGCTGAGCTTTTCCAGCAGTTTCTGTTTTTGTTTCTGATTTGCAGCATCTGCAGTTCTTTTGGGTTTTTATTTCAATTCTCCTCCTGGTTTTCATATCCCTCCCTGAAAAGCCACATCAAAACTTTTTCACACAGCAAGTGGTTTGTGTCTGGAATGCACTGCCTGGAGGTACACTTCCTGATGAAGGGCTTATGTCCTGAAATGTTGACTCTCTGCTCCTCGGATGCTGCCTGGCCTGCTGTGCTTTTCCAGTGCCACACTTTTCGACTCTGACTCTCCACCATCTGCAGTCCCCTCTTTCTCCCTCCCTGCCTGGAGATGTGATCAGGGCAGAGTTAACTGAGGCATGCCGGAGGGTATTATTTAAATATGGGAGAAAGCAGGGGGACGGCAGTAAAACACGATGCTCATTTGAAGGGCTGGTTCAGCCACCATGGGCTGAATTGTTGTGATTTGATTTTATTGCCAAGGGCACTCAAGTACAAAAGTACAGGAGTACAGTGAGAAGTGTATAATGTCATCGCACAAGGCACCATCTTAGGGACAAGTAGCCAGGTACAGAATCATAACAACAAGGTAGAAAGAAAGAACTAAGTTAAAAGTTGAACATTGCAAGAATTATAGTACAGTGTAAAGCATACAAAATAAGGTGAAAGGTAAACATCGCAGACCTTCTTCATTTTAAGTAGAAAATAAAGAAATAAAGCTGAAAGTTTGAATATTACAGTCTTTCTTAAATGTCTCCTTTTGTGCCATAACACATCTGTGACACTGTGTGATCTGATGGCCCAGTTTCCCATTGCAGAGTAATCTGAGCTGCCTGTATGAGGGAGTGGAGTAGACTCAGTTCAGCCAGGTTAAATCCCCCCCATGTCTGGCTTTTATAAGGATGGTTGATGTGGGAGAGGGGATTGGGCTTGAAACGAACTTCACTCAGACATAATCATTCCTGTAGAAACACTGTCCCCTGGTGATCGGATGATGAATGACAGGCTCAATGTTTATTTCAGTTTTGATTGTACAGACCTTTGTGGGTAGAATCCTCTCAGCCTGGGACATCCCCTTGCATTACAAGCACTGGACAGGTCAGGGGATGGATTGGCTTGCTGACTGGGGCCATCTTTCAGGTCCTTGAGCTTTACTGACAGCCTGCAGGAGGCAAAAGCACCACAGGAACTGTAAAACCTGCTCCCACACCTCCTCCCTCACCTCTATCCAAGGGCCTAAAGGAGCCTTCCACATCCATCAAAGTTTTACCTGCACATCCACTAATATCA
>NC_057739.1:42984010-42988581 GCF_004010195.1 Chiloscyllium plagiosum
ACTCACCCATTGTACTCTATGCTACTTTCTCCCCACCCCCACCCTCATCTAGCTTATCTCTCCACACTTCAGGCTCTCTGCCTTTATTCCTGATGAAGGGCTTTTGCCCGAAACGTCGATATTGAAACTCCTTGGATGCTGCCTGAACTGCTGTGCTCTTCCAGCACCACTAATCCAGAGGAACATCACTCCGACAGAAGGCCAGTGGCTCCATACCCCATTGTTGGGGCCACAGAAAGGGCAGACCACCTTCATGTCCACAGGGAGTCCACTGGAGCTCCTTCCCCTCTGCTTCAGGGCCCCCGATATCAGTGACCACCTCATTTTGATCTTTCTGATGATACCTCCATGTTTAAGCTACACCCACCCCCGAATTCTCCGTCCTCATCTGGGAATCTGGTGGAAGCAAAGTTAACTCCAGATAGATGCAGTGTAATGTAAATAAATGGGAGGCTATTCACTTTAGTAGCAAAAACAGGAAGGCAAATTATTATCTGAATGGGCAATAAATGCTGGCCTAGTTTGTGACACTCACATCACATGAAAAAATCTTTTAAAAATCGGGTAAAGGGGAAGTGTAAGGATACGTGGATGACCATGTCGCTGAAGGTGCAGCAAGCAGTGAAGAAAGCAAATGATATGATGGTCTTAGTGAGAGGATTTGAGTACAGGAGCAGGGCTCCCTTGCTACAATTATAAAGCCTCCTGGTGAGACCACACTTGGAATATTGCGTGCAGTTTTGGTTTCCTTCCCTGAGGAAGGATGTTCTGACTATCGAGAGAGTAGTTTTACCAGACCGATCCCTGGGATTTCAGGACTGATGTGAAATAACTCCACAGAGGCCGGTATCCTGTCACCAAGTCACCCTTTATTCACACGTGGAGAGTCATTGACACCAGCCCAGCTTCCTCAGAGCCAGCTCTCAGAGTGAGCAGAACTCCTGACACTTCGGTTCTTTGTTTTTACCCCCACACTACCGCCTCACCGCGGTAGTGCTTATTTTTTCCCCAGCAGCCATGGTGTGTGTGTGCAGGTGTGAGACACAGTGAGAGACTCAAAGTGCACGAATCTTTATTCAATTTCCACCACCACGAAGATAGGAAAACACCCGGGTGGCCAGTGACAAACACTCCCCTTCACATCAAAGGGCAGTGCTGTGTGATCAAACAGTGAAGGGGAGAGTAGGGACTAAATCAAAATAGAATTGGAGGGAGAAATGATGCACTCCACTCCCTGGGGCGCCCACCTCTCCCTGAACAACTCCAGGGTGTTGGTGGACACCGCGTGCTCCTTCTCCAAGGACACCCGGGCTCTAACGTAACCGCGGAAGAGGGGCAGGCAGTCGGCCCTAACGACCCGCTCCACGGCCCGCTGCCTTGACCTGTTGATGGCCAGTTTGGCCAGGCCCAGGGGCAGACCCACGAGGAGGTCTTCAGACCTGCCCTCCCTCCTCCGTACCGGGTGCCCGAAGATCAGGAGCGTGGCACTGAAGTGCAGCCAAAAACAGAGGAGAAGGTTTTTAAGAAAATCAAAAAGGGAGTGCAAACACCCACACCCAATATACACGTGGTCCACGGACTCCACAGCGCCACAGAACAAGCAGTTGGGCTGGGAGTCCGTGAACCACCGCAATCTGCGGTTGCAGGGGACCGCTGCGTGCAGCGACACTCCTGTTCTTACTTGTCAGCCGAGGTTCCCTGATTGGATCAGGTTAGCAGCCCCAACCAGGGGAATCATATGAGGTCCACCTGCCTGACCTCGTTCCAATCACTTGAGATGTGTGAAGAGAGAGTGGATCAGTTACAGTTATATTCACAGGGGTTCAGAAGAATGAAGGGGGGGGCGGTCTCATCTGTAAAATTCTAACAGGACTAGACAGAATAAACAGAAGGATATTCCCAATGACTGGCGCTGAGGGGTGACAGTTTTTAAGGATATGGGGTAAGTTCTTCAGCATTGCGATGAGGAGAAATGTCTTCACCCAGAGAGGGGCGAGCCTGTGGAACCCATTGCCACAACAAGCAGTAGAGAGCAAAACATTGAATGTTTTCAAGAAGGCGTTAGATATAGTCCTCAGGGATAAATGGATCAAAGGATACGGGGAAAAGCAAGAACAGGGGACTGAGCTGGATGATCAGCCATGATCAGTTTGAATGGTGGAGCAGGTTTGAGGGGCCGAATGGTCTCCTGCTGCTCCTGTTTTCTCTGCCTCAGCAGCAGCTGGACCTCTATGTGAGAGTACCGAGGCTCCAGAACCAGCAGCTGATAGGCCGGGAGCAACAGGAGTCCTTCTTCCTCTCCCTCAATAGGACAGCCAGCCTAGAGCCCCAAGTTACAAAGCTACCTCCTGGCTGTCAGCAAGTACACGCCCCAGAGTCCCTCAATCCCCCCCGGGGAAAGCTGCACAACACACAGAGGGTGGTCACAGCCAAATAAACACACCTGGAGCACAATCACGGTTGTAAAATACAGCAGTTATGTCTAGCAGAAAGTGGGACTGTGCAGACTCTCAGCACAGGCTGAGAGTGAGTAGTTGGATTCAGTGAGTTGCAACTTCTTTAGTCATTAACAGAGTGTGGGAATTGCTGGCAAATATGACACTTGCTATCCATCTCTAATGTGAGAAGTTGGTGGAGAATCGCTTTCTTGAATACAACCAAGTGGCCTCTTAGCTGTTTCAGAGGGCAGGTAAGAGTTAACCACATCACTGTGGGTATGGTATGGAGTCACGTGTAGGCCAGACTGGGTAGGGATGGTTAATTTCCTTCCCTAAAGGGCATTGGTGAACCAGGTAGATTTTTATGACAATTCAGAAGTTTCTCGTTTTTTTTTGTAGACGTATTTCAATCATTCAATTTAAATGTCCCAGCCACCACAATGAGATTTGAGATCTTGTGTCTGGAGACATAAGTCTCCGAATTACCAGCCCCAGTAACATAAGCACTGTGATACTGTTCCTATCCTTCTGAAAATAACAATTTCTTTTCTTGACAGAAGTACTTCATCATAATGCAGAGTGTCTTTTACCCTGACGAGAGAATTGTTGCCAGGTATGTTTGCACCTTTTCCAAAATGATTCTTTGAAGTCCAGTCAGTTGACTATTGTCTGGGTTTCCACCAATGGGGTTTGTCTGTGTGTAAACCTCAGTGTGGGCCTTGTGCTCATGATGAAAAGGACGAAGTGTGCGACTGGCAGGTTATAAAGGTAGTCAACACAATGTTAGTGCCACAGTCTGTCAGATAACTCAACCACAAGAAGAATGAGGAGCATCTCATAGAAACCTATAACATTTTAACAGATGGGGTAAACACAGGGGAGTCCAGAACCAGGGGTCACAGTCTAAGGGTAAAGCTGCCAGAGGAAGTGGTTGGTGCGGGTACAGTTACAACATTTAAAGGCATTTGGATTGGTACATGAAAAGGAAAGGTTTGGAGGGGTATAGGCTAAATACATGAAAATGGGACTGGTTTAGTTTGGGAAACCTGGTCAGCATGGATGGGTTGGACCGAAGGGTCTATTTCCGTGCTGTCTGATTCCATCACTCAATGATTGGATTGAGATGAGGAGAAAGGGTGTTGAAGAGAGTGGGGAGCCTGTGGAATTCTCTGTCACAGAACACAGTTGAGGCCAAAACATTAAACATTTTCAGGAAGAAGTTCGATGGAGTTCTTAGGGCTAAAGGAATCAGAGGGTATGGGGAGCGAGCGGAAACTTACTTGGATGAGTTTATTGAATGGTGGAACAGGCTCGAAGGGCCGAATGGCCTACAGCTGTTCCTATTTTCTCTGTTTCTATTCTTCTGCCATTCTTCAAACTAAGAGAGTTACCAACCTGTAGATTCTGCCCTGATGTAAAGTACTAGAATTTCATTAGCTTCTCATTAATGGCTTTTTCAACTTGGGTTGTTGTCTATTACTTTCCCTTACTCCGTGCCCTATTACCCTCCCCTAATCCGAGCCCCTGAGTGACACACACAGCGCCCTGCTCAAGAATGTTACTGCTTTCTCCAGGTATGACATCAAGGGTTGTCAGGTAAGTCGATGGACCGAACCTGCTCCTGAGGGGAGCAATGTCATCGTGGTGCTCAAAGACTTAAATTTCGAGGGAAACACCATCAGCCTGGGTAAGGATCCATCTTATTCTGCTTCCGATCATAACTCTCTTCACTTGTGTAGGACCAGAAGAATGCCAGTGTTAGCCCTCCAATGAGCTCACTGAATGCCATTCTCCACAGGTATACGGCTCTCGGTGAGTTGCTCACTTGAAGAGCCGGCGCACACGATGGGCTGAATGGCCTCCTCCTGCACTGTAAGAGCTCTGTGATCTTGTGATTGTAAGCTCCCTGTCTTTGATGTCTGATGCAGCCCCCTGTTTCTGAAATTGAGAACATTGGAACATAATGTAGTGTTGTCCCACTGAGCAAGATGGGATTCTGGATTAGTGGTGCTGGAAGAGCACAGCAGTTCAGGCAGCATCCGAGGAGCAGCAAAATCGACGTTTCGGGCAAAAGCCCTTCATCAGGAATAAAAGCAGAGAGCCTGAAGCGTGGAGAGATAAGCTAGAGGAGGG
>NC_057739.1:42989051-43012980 GCF_004010195.1 Chiloscyllium plagiosum
AGGTCAGTGGGGGAGGAGATGAAGGTGATAGGTCAGGGAGGAGAGGGTGGAGTGGATAGGTGGAAAAGGAGCTAGGCAGGTCTGACAAGTCCGGACAAGTCAAGGGGACAGTACAGAGCTGGAAGTTTGAAACTAGGATGAGGTGGGGGAAGGGGAAATGAGGAAGCTGCTGAAGTCCACATTGATGCCCTGGGGTTGAAGTATTCCGAGGCCGAAGATGAGGCGTTCTTCCTCCAGGCGTCTGGTGGTGAGGGAGCCCTCCTCTAGCTTATCTCTCCACGCTTCCGGCTCTCTGCCTTTATTCCTGATGAAGGGCTTTTGCCCGAAACGTCGATTTTGCTGCTCGTCGGATGCTGCCTGAACTGCTGTGCTCTTCCAGCACCACTGATCCAAAATCTGGTTTCCAGCATCTGCAGTCATTGTTTTTACCTAACTGAGTAAGATGGGAGTCCACTGTTAAAGATTGGACTGGTCTATAACACAGTATGTTTTTAATGATATAATGAGCATATAACATTAATATATATGCGCTGCACTGACCATATAAATAGTGGTTCCTAGAGCAACTTACAGATTGGGAACTCTGTGGTGAGTAACTCACTTCCTGACAACCCTCCCACTTTACCCCCTGCCCCATCCCGCATCTACAAGGCACAAGTCAGGAGGATAATAGAATACTCTTCACTTGCCTGGGTGAGTTCAGCTCTCAAACTCTGGGCACCAATGAGGACCAAACAGGTCCACCTCCACCACTTTAAATGTTAACTCCCTCCTCCACCAATGCTCAGTAGCAGCACTGTGTACTATCTACAAGATGGACTACAGATATTCATCAAAGATCCTCAGGCAGCACCTTCCAAATACACAACCATTTCTGTCTAGAAGGACAGGGGTATCAGATACATGGGAACACCATTCCCTGCAACTTCCCCTCCAAGCCACTCACTATACTGGACTTGGAAATATATCACCGTTCCTTCACTGTCGCTGGGTCATAATCTCGGAATTCTCATACTAAGGACATTGTGGGTCAACCCACAGTGGTTCAAGAAGGCAGCTCACCCCCACCTTCTCAAGGGGCAACTAGGGACAGGCAGTAAATGCTGGGCCCAGCCAGCGACGTTCCATGAGTGAATCATAAAAGAAACAACTCCCTTTATGCTGTTGGTGAGGTGCTGAGCCTATAAACGTCGGGCAGTATTGGTATTGTTAAATTTTCTTTCTGTGCTGTTCTGGATTCTCGATGTGTTCTGTTACAGATCAGCAGCGGTCCTGGCTGGTTCGGCAGATGAACGTTGACACGGAGTATCTGAGAAGCCTCAACGTCCTGGACTACAGCCTCCTGGTAGCCCACCAGCCCCTGCATCTCGATGAGCGTCGCCAAAGCTGGTCCTTTGCAAACATCATTCTCCGCACTAAGAAGTAAGTGGATAGTTAGGAACTGGCCCCTTTCCCAGGGAATGGCTCCTTCCATCTCCTAATCATAGGACCTTACAGCATGGATGCAGGCCATTAAGCCCATCAAGTCCACACTGAACCTCAGTGCATACCAGTCAGACCCACACCCTTACCCTCTAACCCTGCATTTCCCATGACTAACCCACCTAGCGTGCACATCCCTGAACACTATGGCCAATCCATACTGACCCGCACATCCACAGACTGCAGGAGGAAACTGGAGCACCCAGAGGAAACCCACGCAGACACAGGGAGAATGTGCAAACTCCACACAGACAGTCACCCGAGGCTGGAATCGAACCCAAGTCCCTGGTGCTGTGAGGCAGCAGTGCTAACCACTGATCCACCGTGCCGCCCCACTCATGAAAGTATGTATTAATGACTTTCAGCACCATGGCAAATGAATGGCCTCTTTCTGTGCCACATCCCAATATCTTCCTCCTCAGTGGTTAGCATCTTGTTTCTGAGTTGGCGGTTGTGAGTTCGAAGATCTTGAGTATAGATTCCAGGGTGACAGTAAGGTCAGTACCAAGGAGGTACTGCACTGACAGAGGGCACCATCATGTGGGTGAGACATCGGACTGGGTGCCCTATTGGATGGACATGAAATGTCCCATGGCCACCATCTTGAATAAGAGTTTCTCTTGCATATTCTGTGACCAATTCATTATTTATTTAAATCCCCAGAGCCAAGAGATCACCTCTTTTGCTGAGTTGAAGGTGATTAGTCCATTGCTGAGTTGACACTCCTCAGTAATGTACAGCATTGTCTCTGCCTTTCCACAAGTGCTTGTTGGGTTTGTACTCAGGGCTCCAGAGGTGATGCTTGGCAGTGCAGGGACCCCAGTTTGGCCAAGGTCTTTTCCCCAGGGTGGCAGAGTCCAAACCTAGAGAGCATAGGTTAAAGGTGAGAGGGGAAAGATTTAAAAGGGACCTAAGGGGCAATGTTTTCGCACAGAGGGTAATGAGTGTATGGAATGAGCTACCAGAGGAAGTGATGAAGGCTGGTACAATTACAGCATTTAAAAGGCATCTGGATGGTACATGAACAGGAAGGGTTTAGAGGGATATGGGCCAAAGCCTGGCAAATGGGATAAAATTAAATTAGAATATCTGGTTGGCATGGATGAGTTGGACCGAAGGGTCTGTCTGCTGTACACATCTATGACTCTATGAACCCATTTCACCAGGACCACAGTCATTCAGAGCCTGCCTTTTGACAGAAGGGATGTGTGAGTGACCTCCTGTTTTCCACAATCCTTCCTGCCATGGATAGGTATTGGTGGCTCTCGCTAGAGTTGGACCGAAAGGTCTGTCTGCTGTACACATCTATGACTCTATGAACCCATTTCACCAGGACCACATGCACCACAGTCATTCAGAGCCTGCCTTTTGACAGAAGGGATGTGTGAGTGACCTCCTGTTTTCCACAATCCTTCCTGCCATGGATAGGTGTTGGTGGCTCTCGCTAATGAAGATTACCCCAAAGGGAGGATTGACATCTGAAGAGAGACTGGATCAGTGAGGGCTATATTCACTGGAGTTTGGAAGAATGAAGGAGAGATTTCATAGAAACTTATAAAATTCTAACAGGAATCTACAGGGTTAACACAAGAACAATGTTAGAGTAGTGCTGGAAAAGCACAACAGGTCAGGCAGCAACCAAGAAGCAGGAAAATCGACGTTTTGGGCAAAAGCCTTTCATCAGACTCTGGTTTCCAGCATCTGCAGTAACCACTTTCGCCGCAGGAACGATGTTCCCAATGACCAGGGAGTGCAGAACCAAGAGCTACAGTTTAAGGATATGGGGTAGGCCCTTTCGGACAGAGATGGGGAGTGATGTCTTTCCCCAGAGAGGGGTGAGTGTGCGGAATTCTCTGCCACAGAAAGCAGTTGAGGCATTGAATGTTTTCAAGGAGTTAGATATTCAGGTGGGTTTAAACTTGCTCAGCAGGGGAATGGGAACCCAAGGTTAGTTCCAGTGCACAGGACGATGAGAGTAAAGAGGCATGGACAGGAATTCACGGTCACAGGAATGTGCTGGTAGACAGCAAGCTGGTTTGAAGTGTGTCTACTTCAATGCCAGAAGTATCCGAAATAAGGTAGGTGAGCTTGCAGCATGGTTAGGTACCTGGGACTTCAATGTTGTGGCCATTTCGGAGACATGGACAGAGCAGGGTGAGGAATGGATGTTGCAGGTTCCAGGGTTTAGATCTTTCATTAAGAACAGGCAAAGCGGTAAAAGAAGGGGAGGTGTGGCCTTGTTAGTCAAGGACAGTATAACAGTGGATGAAAGAACTTTCGACGAGGACTCATCTGCTGAGGTGATATGGGCTGAGGTTAGAAACAGGAAAGGAGAGGTCACACTGCTGGGAGTATTTTTATAGGCCTCCGCAGAGTTCCAGGGAGGTGGAGGAGACGATTGGCAAAATGATTCTGAGTAGGAGTGAAAGGAACAGGGTGGTCATTATGGGGGACTTTAACTTCCCTAACTTTGACTGGAAATGCTATAATTCCAGTATGTCGGATGGATCAGTTTTAGTCCAATGTGTACAGGAGGGTTTCCTGACACTATGTTGAGGGGCCGACAAGAGGGGAGGCCACACTGGATCTGGTGCTTGGTAATGAACAGGCCAGGTGTTTGATTTAGTCGTAGATGAGCACTTTGGAGAGAGTGATCATAATTCAGTTACGTTTAGTTTAGCGATGGAAAGGGATAGGTACATGCCACAGGACAAGAGTTATCGATGGGGCAAGGGCAATTATAATGCGATTAGGCAAGAATAAGGATGCATAGAATGGGGTAGCAAAATGCAGGGAATACAGACAATCGAAATGTGGAGCTGGTTTCAGGAACAGATATTGCATGTCCTTGATAGGTATGTCCCTGTCAGGCAGGGAGGAGGTGATAAGGTAAGGGAACAGTGGTTTAGCATAGAAATTTCATCTCTTGTTAAGCAGAAGAGGGAGGCTTATGTGTTGATGAGGCAAGATGGTTCAGATGGGGTGATGGAGGGTTATAGATCAGCTCAGAAGGATTTAACGAGAGAATTAAGAAGAGCAAAGAGGACATGACCGGTCTTTAGCAAATAAAATAAAGGAGAACCCTAAAGCTTTCTATAGGTATGTGAGGAATAAAAGGATGACTAGGGTAGGAATAGGGCCAGTCAAAGAGAGAAGTCGGAAGTTGTGTGTGGACCCTGTGGAGATCGGAGAGGGGCTAAATGAATATTTCTCATCGGTTTTCACTCAGGAAAAGGAGAATATTGTAGAGGAGAAGAATGAGGTACGAGATATTAGACTCGAAAGGATCGAGGTTAGTAAGGAAGAGGTGTTATCAATTCTAGAAGGAGTGAAAGTAGACAAGTCCCTGGCTGGATGGAATTTATCCGAGGATTCTCTGGGAAGCTGGGGAGGAGACAGTGGAGCCTTTGGCTTTGATCTTTGGGTCGTCATTGTCTACAGGTTTAGTACCAGAGGACTGGAGGATTGCAAATGTTGTGCCCTTGTTTAAGAAGGGCAGCAGAGATAACCCAGATAATTATAGACCAGTGAGCTTTACATCTCTTGTCGGAAAAGTTTTGGAAAGAATTATAAGAGATAGGATTTATAATCATCCAGCAAGAAACAATTTGATTTCAGATAGTCAACCTGGTTTTGTCAAGGGCAGGTCATGTCTCACAAACCTCACTGAGTTTTTTGAGAAGGTGACCAAGCGTATGGATGAGGGTAGGGCAGTTGATGTGGTATACGTGGACTTCAGTAAAACCTTTGATAAGGTTCCATAAGGAAAAAATGGAGAGTCATGGGATTGAGGTTGATTTAGCAGTTTGGATTAGAAACTGGCTTTCTGAAAGAAGTTAAAAATCACACAACACCAGGTTATGGTCCAATAGTTTTAAATGGAAGCAATAGCTTTCGGAGCACTGCTCCTCCACAACCACCTGATGAAGGGGCAGCGCTCCAAAAGCTAGTGCTTCCAAATAAACCTGTTTGACTATAACCTGGTGTTGTGTGATTTTTAACTTTGTACACCCCAGTCCAATACCAGCATCTTCAAATCATTTCTAAAAGAAGGCAGCGAGTGGTGTTGATGGAAAATATTCAGCCTGGAGTCCGGTTACTAGTGCTGTGCCACATGGGTCTGTTTTAGGACCACTGCTGTTTGTCATTTTTATAAATGACTTAGATGCAGGCATAGGTGGATGGGTTAGTAAGTTTGCAGATGACACTAAAGTCGGTGGCGTAGTGGACAGTGTGGAAGAATGTTTCAGGTTGCAGGGCAACTTGGATAAACTGCAGAATTGGGCTGAGAGGTGGCAAATGGAGTTCAATGCAGATAACTGTGAGGTGATTCACTTTGGGAAGAATAACAGAATACTGGGTCAATGGAAAGATTCTTGGTAGTGTGGATGTGCAGGGGGATCTTGGTGTCCATGTAAATAGATCCCTGAAAGTTGCCACCCAGGTTGATAGTGCTGTTAAGAAGTGTTAGGTTTTATTAGTAGAGGGATTGAGTTCCAGAACCGCAATGTCATGCTGCAACTATACAAAATGTTACTGCGGCCTCACTTGGAATATTGTGTACAGTTCTGGTCGCTCCATCATGGGAAGGATGTGGAAGCATTGGAAAAGGTGCATAGGAGATTTACCAGGATGTTGCCTGGTCTGGAGGGAAGGTCTTATGAGGAAAGGCTGAGGGACTTGGGTGTGTTCTCATTGGAAAGAAGAAGGACAAGAGGGGATTTAATAGAGACATACAATATCTAATAGAGGATTAGATAGGGTAGACAGTGGAAGTTTTTTCCCTAGGATGATGACGTCAGCTTGTATGAGGGGGCGTAGCTACAAATTGAGGGGTGATAGATTTAAGACAGATGTCAGAGGCAGGTTCTTTACTCAGAGAATGGTAAGGGCACAGAATTCCTTGCCTGCCAATGTAGCCAACTCAGCCACATTAGGGGCATTTAAACAATCCTTGGATAAGCACATGGATGATGATGGGATAGTGTAGGGGGATGGGCTTAGATTAATTCACAGGTCGCCACAACATCGAGGGGCGAAGGGCCTGTTCTGCGCTGTATTTTTCTATGTTCTATAGTTCTTCAGGCTAAAGGGATCAAAGGGTAAGGGGAAAAAGCAGGAACCGAGGCCTGAGATGGGTGATTGGCCATGACCGTATTGAATGACAGAGCAGGCTCAATGGGCTGAATGGCCTACTCCTGCTCCTATTTTCTCTGTGTTAGACCTCAACAAAGTACATGATGTGACTCAAAGCTCTCGAGGTAGTATTAGGCTTTGTGTAATATTAGACTTTCCTCTCTCCATCTCTCCCGTGCAGGTCCATGGTAAGTGGAGCTAGCCCCACAGCCTCGGTGGGTAGTCCGGTGCCAGGGCTGGTGGAAGAGGATACGGCAGTGCTGGTAGCTGAGACAGTGAGTGGCACAGACGAGTGCCATGTCAAGGAGATCCCCGGGCCCACCGCGACCGCGGGGCCTGACAGCACCGGCAGCTCGGAGCTCGACAAAGCAGACCCGGCCACCCAGAACCGCCGGCTTCTGCCCAACTTCCGGAACTCTCTGCACGTCATCGACGGGGCGCAGTCCCGCTACTTTGTGGGCATCATCGACATCTTCACCGTGTACGGCTTCCGCAAGAAGCTGGAACACCTGTGGAAGTCCATCCGGTACCGCGGTCAATCCTTCTCCACCGTCAGCCCTGACCAATACGCAAAGCGACTGTGCCAGTGGGTAGAGGACCACACAGTGTAGGGTGCCAGATCTGGTGGGGAGGGGTTGGGCGAGACGGGCTGACGGGGAGGACCATCTGGAGACAGCTGGGATTTTCAGACGAGGAGAGAGCCAGGGGAGGGTGGGGGCTCTCTCCACTCCCCCCGCACCCAACCCCGGTCCCGTGACCGTGTGCAGTCAGTGTCTTGACAGAAGGTGCTGGAATTGGGGATGGGTTATCGGGAGGGGAGGCACTACACTGGGCAGTGTACGGCTGGGTCCCACGGCCGAGGGGACACTGGTCTGGAGCTGAGATAGCAGCAGACATAGGCTCCATCCATCACTCGCTCACAAACCCTGGCACTAGCGCTGGCGTTTGGAGATGTCTGCAGCCCTCAGGAGTGCATGGGGAAGCTGCCTGACCTTTGCATGATCCCTCTGTCTACCCTCATCACTGTGGGGTGGGGGGGGGGGGTGCGCTGCTGAGCATTACTGTTGAGTTCTAGGCCAAGTATAAAGTACATACCTAATCACTGCTCCGTAACATGTATAAACAATGGTTTTGTTTTCATTGCTGTATATAATCAGAAAAACCACATCCAGCTGAGTTACCCTCGTCAGCTCTCTCTTCCCCCAAATCTCTCCACGTCTGGGTCAAGAGCATTATCCAGCCTGTCAAAAGGTGAACCTGTCCATGCTTCCGGCACATCAACTCATGGGGGCGGGTTGGGGAGAAAGGAATTCCTCCACAAGGGGGCAACTCAGAGGGTGGCATGGTGGTAATGACCCCTACCTCTGAGCCAGGAGGTTGAAGTCCCACTTGCTCCAGAGACATGTGGCAACGTCTCGGAGCAGATTGGTTCAGAAGATTTCAAAGAAAGATCTCAGCCGCTTCATTGATGCTGTGAGTAACTGTTTAACCAAGGCTGAGTTAGTGAAACTAATCCTACCCCCGGGCTCAGAGTAACTGTTTAACCAGGGCTGAGTTAGTGAAACTAATCCTACCCCCCGGGCTGAGAATAACTGTTTAACCAGGACTGAGTTAGTGAAACTAATCTTACCCCCGGGCTCAGAGTAACTGTTTAACCAGGGCTGAGTTAGTGAAACTAATCTTACCCCCGGGCTGAGAGTAACTGTTTAACTAGGACTGATTTAGTGAAACTAATCTTACCCCCGGGCTGAGAATAACTGTTTAACCAGGACTGAGTTAGTGAAACTAATCCTACCCCCGGGCTGAGAGTAACTGTTTAACTAGGACTGAGTTAGTGAAACTAATCTTGCCCCCCGGGCTGAGAGTAACTGATTAACCAGGACTGAGTTAGTGAAACCAATCCTACTCCCGGGCTGTGAGTAACAGTTTAACCAGGGCTGAGTTAGTGAAACCAATCCTATCCCCAGGCTGTGAGTAACAGTTTAACCAGGCTGAGTTAGTGAAACCAATCCTACCCCTGGGCTGTGGGTAATGATTTAACCAGGGCTGAGTTAGTGAAACCAATCCTACCCCCAGGCTGTGTGTAATGATTTAACCAGGGCTGAGTTAGTGTAACCAATCCTATCCCCGGGCTGTGAGTAACAGTTTAACCAGGGCTGAGTTAGTGAAACCAATCCTATCCCCGGACTGTGAGTAACAGTTTAACCAGGGCTGAGTTAGTGAAACTGAACCCACTTCATGGGTAAGTGAGGGAATGGAATCTGGTTTGAGGGTTTTTCATTTGGACAGTTAATTGTAAACCTCATTGATAGACATGCCTGTGTCACATGATGCCAAAGTGACAATGATTGCCTCTTTATATTGCAGTCCTCATTCACCACGGTAACCAGTACAGACATTGAACCTGGCTTGGACTCTCTGCTTTAACACTTAAACATACCAACCTGCATCCATACCAGTCGGCAGGACAGAAAACGAGGTGCCTCTCTGTGTAGGTAGAGTTTATTAACTACTCAGTCTTACAGCTCTTTGTACACCCCAGTCCCTGTAACAAGCAGAGGCAGGAGGGAGGTATTTTACAAACCAATTGATGATGATCTGGAACGTGCTGCCTGGCAGGGCGGTGAGAGCAGCTTCAGAACAGGAGAAATACTTGAAAAGGAAGTGACAGCAAGGCGATGGGGGAAAGGGCAGACCAGCGGGAATAATTGGAGAGCTCTTTCAAAAAGGTACCACAGAAACATTGGGATGAGTGGCCTCCTCCTGGGATGGGAGATTCTAAGGTTTTGGACAGTCTAGTTAAAAGATAAACCACCTGAGTGGCAATTGTCAGACCTAGTCAGGAGCTGTGAGGACTCGCTAATGTTTACACTAGTATTTGGGAGTTACTGCTTCAGTTGCAGGGTCCATCGAATAAACTGGGATTAGAGAGAGACGGGGACAATAAGAGGTTGCCCCGAGGGAGCATTAGTAGTATCTTTGGCTGGGAGTCAGTTTGGTTTGCACAGGAGGAGGCTGGAGGGAGTGGGTCACTCCCTCAGTCAATGGGCTCCACGTGCCCCATTAAACACTCACCGATTGCTTTAAGTCTAACCCCACTCCTGGGAAGCCCATTGGATGTTCATTTCAATAAAACATAAAACTGTGGGTGCTGGAGATCTGGAACAAGAACAGAAACTGCTGGAGAAACTCAGCAGGTCCAGCAGCACTGTGGAGAGAGAAACAGAGTTAACATTTCGAGCTCAGTGAACTGGTTCTGACGAAGACTCACCGGACTCAAAACATTAACTCTGCTTTCTCTCCACAGGTGCTGCCAGACCTGCTGAGTTTCTCCAGCAATGTTCATTGGCGATCAGGACTCTCCCACCAACTTGGCCAACTGAGAGAAGTCAGGCTGACCCTGTACAACGTTGTAGGCCACGATTCGAGGGTTGTGTCCAGTTCTGGGTGGTGATGTTTTGAGCAGAATGGGAGTGTGCAGAGGGGTATTCACCAGAATGCTTCCCAGGGTGAGGAGAAGCTGGGTTTGTTCTCCCTGAAGTGATTTAATGGAGCTGGACAGATGAAAGGTAAAGTCAGGGTATCCTGCTGGATCATAGAGCTGCTCTCTAGAGAGAGAGACAGAGCTGACTGCTGATGGTTTGACCTGAGCCACCCCACCTCAGGTGAGAGGAGAGTGTGAGAAGGAGAGTCCTTCATGGTAACCTTAGACAATGTTAGTGTCACTCTGTATCACAAACCAGGCAGGACTGTGACAGAATTAAAACAAGTTTGGCTAGGGGAACTGTCCCTGCTGTCAGATAATCCATGAAATCAGGTGTCAGGGTTTTTGGCAAGTAATGAGGGGGATGTGTGAGGAAGAGGGGCGCTAATGAACTCACTACCTTCGAATCTGGTGGAAATGGAGATGGTCAAAGATTTAAACTGATATTAGATCGACACTCGAGGGAAATAAACTTGCAAGGCTAGTGGGAGAGAGTGGAGTGTAGGATTGACTGGTTATTACCCAGAGAGCTGGCAGGGCCTTGATGGGCCAAATGGCTTCCTTTAGTACTATAACAACTCTATGACTCTATAGGGAGGCGCTGGATACTGTCCCTTATGACTTACATTGCAAGCCCATGGGACCACACAAAGCCCCAATGGATCATACTGCACCATGTTTACCTGATCTGATAGGATTCCACAATTTGTCACAACACTTGTACAAAACCACATGACTTTGAAATCCATCCTCTTTAAATCATGTGACTTGTAATATACCTTCATTCAACCATAGAACATGTAACAATCCACAGGCCAAGTGTAGGGTCAGGTGCCAATCTGGCTCAAACAGTAGCACTCTTCATTGTGGCCGAGGGAATTGTGGGTTCAGAATTGTGAGGATTTAGTGCATTTGTAAAATATGAACGTGAACACTCAGGCATCATGTATAATGAATTCACACTGTGCGAATAACTGATTTAATAAATTGTATAGTATTTGAAAATGTAAATGCAAAATCTGGTGAATTAAATTGGTTTTTTTCCCACCCCTATTGTTGTTCTGGTATTTTCAGGTGCAATCAATCTGATCGAAAAAGGGAGAGACTTGCATTTATTGAACACCATTCACTGCCAGTCAGGATTCATGTCAGTCTATGAGACAGAAACCAAAACACCTTCCTTTGTGACTGTAGTTTATTGACTACTCAGTCTTACAGTTCTTCCACTCACAGTGGGACAGATACTCCCCTATCTACGGATGGCTTCCTGACCAATATGTTCAAGGAATTTGTTATACACCTCTGGAGCAGGTGGGACTAGAACCTGGGCCTCCTGGCTCGGAGACAGGGATACTACCACTGTGCCACAAGAGCCTGTTCCTCTATATATGTGCTCAACCATTAATACAACCACCTCTTTCTTCTGAACCTGAAATAAAAAGCATGTACAAACTTAACAGTATGGTTTAACCAGACAGTAATCCACAGGATCTTGCCAACTACTTCACCGCCAATGTATACTCTTACAATGTAGAAAATGTGTCAGCCAACTTGTGCACAGATCACTTCCACGAATTGAGATGTGGTAATGACCAGGTAATCTGTTTTTGCACCATCAACATTCTTTCTCCCTCAGCACTCCACACGCCCCCCCCCCCCCCCCCCCCACCACCCCAATCCCGCCCCCCTCCCCCCCCCCAACTATAGCACAAATGCTGCCCCTTCCACAGCTAACCTCAGCTCCGATAGACTCATCTAGACTCGAAACGTTAGCTTGCTCTCTCTCCATGGATTCTGTCTGACCCGCTGTGATCTCCAGCACTTTTTGTTTTCAGTCCAGATTCCAGCACTTGTAATAATTTGCTCCTAATCTGATTTTGGGATGTTTATTGAAGGATAGGAATCAAATATTGACCAGGATATCAGAAAGGATCCCGTGCGCTGTCCTTCAACATGGTGTCCATTTCACATCTGCCTGAGAGAGCCACCTGACACTGAGGGCACCTGAACGTTTCACAAGCAGGAGACTTGAAAATAATGCACCAAAATATTTGGAGGAAGTTTATATCTGACGGCCCCAACCGGATGACCTGGTATCTGTCTCTGCCTGTGCCTCAGCTCATCGGCTACTCAAACCCTTATGCCTGCGTTTGATCTGTCTTCAATCAAATCTCCTCTTAGCCTTTTCCTCTCCAGGGGAAACAGTCCCAATTTCTCCCAATCTATCCTCATAACTGCCTGGAACCATTGTTGTAAATCGCTTCTGCACTCTCCCCAAAGCATTCACGTTCCTCCTATTGCAATACAGCCAGTTTCATATACAGTACTTCAGCTGAGGTTGAATCAGTTTCTTAAACAAGTTCATCTTAACCTCCCCCCATATCAACAGCACTTTCTACCCATTCTGCTATTTTACGTGTACGTGTCATGTAGATTTCCCTGATCCTGTAGCATAGTACCCTTATTTTATACTGCCTCCATATCTCCTTTGTATCATAAGGTATAGGAGGAGAATTAAGAGGAGCCACTGGGGTGGCACAGTGGCTCAGTGGTTAGCACTGCTGCCTCACAGCATCAGGGAACCAGATTCAATTCCAGCCTCAGGCCACTGTGTGGAGTTTGCACATTCTCCCCGTGTCTGTATAGATTTCCTCCAGGTGCTCCGGTTTCTTCCCACAATTCAGAGATGTGCAGGTCAGGTGAATTGGCCATGCTAAGTTGCCCATAGTGTTAGGTGTATCAGTCAGAGGGAAATGGGTCTGGGTGGATTACTCTTCGGAGGGTCGTTGTGGGCTTGTTGGGCCGAAGAGCCTTTTTCCACACTGTAGGGGAATCTAATATAATTAGCCATTCAGCCCATTGAGTCTACCCTGCCATTAGGTCATGTTTCTCAACCCCATTCTCCTGCCTTCTCCCTGTAACCATTATTTCCCTTATTAATCAAGAACCTACCTGTCTTAAAGACACTCAACGACTTGCCCTCCACAGCCCTATGTGGGAACGAGTTCCACAGATTCACCACCTCTAGCTGAAGAAATTACTCTTTATCCCAGTAGAAAAGGATTGTCCCTTCACTCTGAGGCTGTGCCTTGGGTCCTGGTGTCTCCTACTAGAGGAATCATCTTCTCCATGTCCACTCTATCCAGGCCTTTCAGTATTCTGTACATTTCAAACAGATTTCCCCCCCCCCCCCATTCTTCTAAACTCAATTGAATACAGGCCCAAAGTCCTCAACCACTCCCTATGACAAAGCCTTCATCCCACAGAACATTCTTGTAAACCTCTTCTGGAATCCCGCCCCCGCCCCTCCCCACTCCCCAAACCAATGCTAGCACATCTTCCTTAGATACAGAAACTGCTCATATTCCAAATGCAGTTTGACCACAGCCTTATACGCCCCTTGCAGTACATCCCTGCTCCTGTATTCTAGCCCTCTTGAAATGAATGCTAACATTGCATTTGCTTTCCTAACTGCCAACTGAACATGCATGTTAACCTGAAGAGAATCCTGAACTGCTAAGTCCTTTTGTGCTTGAGATTTCCAAAGCCTTTCCCCATTTACAGCATTGTCTATGCCTCTTCTTCATTCAAATGTGCATAATCTTACACTTTCTGACATTGTATTCCATCTGCTACTGCTTTGCCCGCTCTCCGAGCCTGTCCAAGACTTCTTCAACCTCCTCACATCCTCAACACTACCTGTCCCTTCATTTATCTTTGTGTCATCTCTAAGGAATATCACCCAGTTACATTACCTGACACATCTCTGGTTTGAATTTCACCCGTTAACTTACCTGTCCATTCAATCACCTTGTTAAAGTCCTTGTGAAGTTCTCTAGTTTACATTTCTCCCAAGTTTTGTGTTAGAGGCAAAGTTTGAAATTGTCCGCTGCAGACTAACATCTAGATCATTAATGAATATGTATCAGGAAAAACAAGGGTCCTAAATTCTGATCCCTGGGAATCTCCACTACAAACCTTCCTCCGGCCCGAAAAATATCCATTGGCCATTGCTCTCTGTTTCCTGTCCTAACAAATTACTGCAGGCGCTGGAACCTGTTCTGAAGACAACAAATGCTGGAGATCACACTGGGGTCAGACAGCATCCATGGAGAGAGAGCACGCTTAAGTTTTGAGTCCAGATAACTCTTCATCCGAACTGAAGTAAACTTTAGATGAAGAGTCACCTAGACTCGAAATGTTAGTTTAGTGTCTCTCCAGAGATACTGTCTGACCCCATTGTGATCTCCAGCATGTGGTGTTTTCAGTACCCTCTGTTTCCTATCCCTCAGCCTGTTTTGTATCCATGTTGCTACTGGCCCACCAGTTGTACAATTCCTCAAGCCTATTGTGTGGCCTGTATCAAACATACAGTGTTACCCTCATAACCCTATCCGTTACCTCTTCAAAAAAACTCCAAGTTATTTGACACAATATTCCCTTAACCAATCCATGCTGTCTCCTCCCAATCAATTCACACTTTTCCACATACAGTATTAATTCTAGCCTGAATAATTGTTTCTGGAAGTTTCCCCATCACCAAAGTTTAACTGCCTGGTGGTGTAGTTACTGGCTTGATCCTTGAAACTTTTTAATTTGAACAAGAGTGTAATGTTTACAGTTCTCAAATCCTCCAAAACTGCGCCTTAATTCAAGGGAAGTTGGTCACTTAGATTACCTGAAATAAAATTCAATGGAATTTCTGAGGGTTGTTGCCTGTGGACTGACCAAAGCTGCAGTTAGGGTAAGGAGGCCAGTACTGCCTCGCTGGGTAGCACTCTCCGATCTTGAATCAGAGATGTTGTGGGTTCAAGCCCCACTCTGGACATTTGAAGAAGCAATTCAGAATGACAGTTCTACAGAGGGAGTGCTGCACTGCCAGAGTTATTGGGACCCAGTCTCTGCAAAAGATCGTGTGACATTATTATGAAGGACACATCATCTATTTCTAAGTTCATCATTTGAAGTTATCATAGAATCCATACAGTGTGGAAACAGGCCCTTCAGCCCATCAAGTCAATACCGACCCTCTGAAGAGTAACCCACCCAGCCCCATTTCCCCTATCCTATATTTACCTCTGACCATTGCACCTAGTTTACATATCCCTGAACACTATGGGCAATTTAGCATGGCCACCCTAACCTGCACACCTTTGGACTGTGGAAGGAAATCGGAGCACCGAAGGAAACCCATGCAGACACAGGGAGAATGTGCAAATTCCACACAGTCGCCTGAGGCTGGAATCAAACCCAGGTCCCTGGCGCTGTGAGGCAGCAGTGCTAACCACTGAACAACCCTTTAATCCTACACTGTACCTGCTTTTATGACTTTTCTGCTATATCTCTGACCTGCCAACACATATGAACATAAGACAAGTTGGAAGCTAGAGTTGGCCAATCAACCCTTTGAATCTTCCCTGCTGTTCAATAAGATCACGGTTGATCTGAATACTCTACATTCTTGCCTACACTCTCCCTCCTTTACTTAGCAAGAATCTTCCAAAGACTCATGACCCATTGAGAGAAGAAAATCCTCATCACTGTCTTGAAAGAGCGACACCTTTATTTTTAACAGCAACTGGTAATACTAGATTCTCCCACAAGAGGCAGCATCCTCTCCTCATGACCCTGCCCAGATCTTACTCTCCTGACCTCTAATGGCTACAAGCCCAGTCCGTCCAAACTCTCCGTATAAGGACAACCTGCCCATGGCAAGTTTCAGTCTGTAGGTAAAAACAAGGACTGCAGATGCTGGAAACCAGAGTCTAGATCAGAGTGGTGCTGGAAAAGCACAGCAGGTCAGGCAGCATCCGAGGAGCAGGAAAATCGACGTTTCAGGCAAAAGCCCTTCATCAGGAATGCCCGTAACATCGTTTTTCCTGCTCCTCAGATGCTGCCTGACCTGCTGTGCTTTTCCAGCACCACTTGAATCAAGTCTCAGTCTGGGTAGACCTTCTCTGAAATGCATATGCTCCCTTCCTTAAATATGGGGACCAACACTGTATACAGTACCCACCAATGCTGTGTTGAACTATACATAAGAACGTAAGAATGAAGAACAGGAGGAGACCATCTAGCTGATCTTTCAATGGCCTCAGCTCTACTTATCCGCCTGCTCACCAAAATCCTTAATCCCTTTACTGTTTAAAATCTACCTTTGCCTTAAAAACATTCAACGAGGTAGCCTCAAACTGCTTCACTGGACAGGGAATCCCACAGATTCACAACCCTTTGGGTGAAGAAGTTCCTCCTCAACTCGGTCCCAAATCTCTCCCCCCTTACTTTGAGTTAAAAATCACACAACACCAGGTTATAGTCCAACAGGTTTATTTGGAAGCACTAGCTTTCAGAGCCCTGCTCCTTCATCAGGTGGTTGTGGTGAATAAGATCGTAAGACACACAATTTATAGCAAATGTTTACAGTGTGATGTCACTAAAATTATATATGCCCCCTAGTTCGAGTACATTAGCCTCCCTATATTTTCTTTACAATTTCAGAATTTAACTTGAATTGTTTCAGCGCGGGAGAGAAGCATACTTTGTAACACCCCTGGGTATAACCCTGGGTATGACCCAGGGGTCCCTCTGATAACATTGATAACTGGTCTCCTGGCTTTTCAGAGCCATCGATGGCTTGACTTGGTGAATGAAGTTGATCTACCTGCCACAAACACTAGAGGGAGCCAGTTACCCCCTAGGACAGAGACATGGACAGAATTAGCCCAATCTCGAAGGTTTCTTCACATTACTCAGAGGGACAGCCCTGGGAGTGGTTCACAGACTCTGTGAAAGATTTGTACCCCAGAATTAGAGTAGATTCCCTACAGTGTGGAAACAGGCCCTTCGGCCCAACAAGTCCACACCGACCCTCCGAGAAGAGCAACCCACCCATTCCCCTACATTTACCCATGACTAATCCACACAGACAGTCGCCCGAGCCGGGAATTGAATCCGGGTCCCTGGCGTTGTGAGGCAGCAGTGCTAACCACTGAACCATCATGCCCCCGAGTCACATTGAGATGACAGAAAGCAAGAACGGAATTTTGTCAGTGAGGAGAGAAGGATGATCATTCGGCCTGTCAATCCTGCTCAGCCATCCAATGTCACCATGGTTAGCATGGGCTTCACAATCTGGCTTGTTCCCCTGTCTCTCGATTCTCCGAGAAACTAAAACTATCTCTATCCTTGCCTCAGTATGGAGCAGCCCTCTCAGGGAGACAGTTACAAAGATTCACAAGCTTCAAAGTCAATTAATTTCTCCTCATCTCAGTCTGAGGGTCAACCCTTTGTCCTGAAACAGTGTCCGTGTTTTAAATTCCCTGCCCCATTTCACGCAGACACGGGGAGAATGTGCAAACTCCACACAGTCACCCGAGGCTGGAATGAAACCCTGGTCTCTGGCGCTGTGAGGCAGCAGTGCTAACCACTGAGCAACCCTTTAATCCTACACTGTCCCTGCCTTTGATTACCTTGCCAACATTGACCCTATCAAACTCCCTCAGAATCTGATATGCTTCCATCTCTTGTTGGGACACAGGAGACTTACAGAACAGCACAGACAGGGACAAAGTTACACAGAGGGACTCAACACCCAGGATTGTTCCCCTTAGAGCACAGGAGGTCAAAGGTGAGTTCACAAGATTAAATCAGGAGCATTTATTAACCATTGGGCCAGCATTTATTCCCCATTGCCCAGTTAAGTGCCAGTCTCATTGCTGTGGGTCTTGTGTAGGCCAGACCAGGCAGGGATGGAAGATTTCCTTTCCCAAAGGACATTAGTGAACCCGAAGGGGTTTTAACAGCAATCACTGGTGGTTAGATAGCTGTAATTAAACTAAGCTTTTTTACTTCAGATGTTTGTCTTCCCCCACATTGAAGTCAACTTTCACCAGGTGCTGTAGTGGGAGTCACTCCACATCCTCTGAGTGAACAAAACCCAGTGACATTCGGATGACACCACCACCTCCCTAGCAGACTGAAGGCTCATCCATCAGTAAAAGGGGTTGAGGTGATGGAAGGGAGAAGCTTTGAGAGGTGGGGCAGTGGGGGATAATTTGTGCTGTTAAATGGATCACCTGGAAGGGGCATTAACACTGGGAGATGATGGTCTAATGGTATTACTACGAGACTATTAATCCAGGCAACCAGGTAATGTTCCATGGTCCTGCGTTCAGATCCCAGAGGATGCAATTTGAATTCAATCAATTAGTGATGACCAGGAAACCTGTTACTGATTGTCAGGGAAAAAAAGGGTCAGTGCTGAGGGAGTGGGCACTGTCGGAGGGTCAGTCCTGAAGGAGTGGGCACTGTCGGAGGGTCAGTGCTGAGGGAGGGCCGCACTGTCAGAGGGTCAGTGCTGAGGGAGTGCCGCACTGTCGGAGGGTCAGTGCTGAGGGAGCGGGCACTGTCGGAGGGTCATTGCTGAGGGAGTGTGGCACTGTCGGAGGGTCAGTACTGAGGGAGCGGGCACTGTCGACAGTCAGTGCTGAGGGATCAGGCACTGTTGGAGGGTGAGCGCTGAGGGAGTGGGCATTGTCGGAGGGTCAGCGCTGAGGGAGCGCCGCACTGTCAGAGGGTCAGTGCTGAGGGAGCGGGCACTGCCAGATGGTCAGTGCTTAGGGATCAGGCACTGTTGGAGGGTGAGCGCTGAGGGAGTGGACACTGTCGGAGGGTCAGTGCTGAGGGAGCGGGCACTATCGGATGGTCAGTGCTGAGGGAGTGCCGCACTGTCGGACGGTCAGTTCTGAGGGGGTGCCGCACTGTCGGACGGTCCGTGCTGAGGGAGTGCCACACTGTTGGAGGGTCAGTGCTGAGGGGGCCCTGCACTGTCGGAAGGTCAGTGCTGAGGGAGCCCTGCACTGTCGGAGGGTGTGCACTGAAGGAATACTGCACTGTCAGAGGGTCAGTGCTGAGGGAGAGATCCGAAGGTAGTGATGTGGTCCTTTAAATGAGACATTAAAGTGAGACTTGTCTATTATTGACATGAAACAATGCACCTATCCTTAGATACTGCTAAAGGAGTGTTAGGAATGCTATCAAAATAAAATCTTTGAAACAAGGGGTTGGCCATTCAGCCCCCAAGCCTATGCTCCCATTCCAGGTGATGGCTGGTTACTTGTCTCAACACCATTTCCCCAGATCTTTTAAGCTCCTTCATTCCTAGAAATCTTTGAATTTTTCTCTTGAACATACACAATAACTGAGCTTACATATTGTAGACATGCTTCTGTCAAATTATTCACTGCAGCAACTCGCAAACTTCCCCAGCCAGCACCATCCAAACCTACGGCCACATCCATCTCGATACATGGGAACACCACCCCCTGCAAGCTCCCCTTCAAGCCAATCACCATCCTGACTTGGAAATATATCGCTGTTCCTTCACGGTCACTGGGTCAGAATCCTGGAATTCCCTCCCTGACAATATTGTTGGTTTTCTTAGATCCCAAGGACTGTAGTAGTTTAAGAAGGGAGCTAACATCCACCAGCCAAGACCAGGTCTTATTACTGAATTTTTGAAAACTGCAATGAAATTGAAGAGAGGGATCGTTCAGGTTCCTGATATTAGTTGCACCCAGTAGCTGCACCAGCATCAAGGCCATGGTCATCCGAAACCAACTGCATTGGGCTGGCTTTGCTCCTCGGATGCTGTGCTCTTCCAGCACCACTAATCCAGAATCTGGTTTCCAGCATCTGCAGTCATTGTTTTTACCTTTGTTCTTAGGGTGTCTGTGATCCCACAACCAAAGCAAATTGTCTTTGCCAAGTTCAAGGAAGGCAACTGAATGAGAGGAGGACAAAAGGAGTTTTCAAAGATTCTCTGAAGGCTTCCTTCAAGAAATGGAACGTAGGTGTCAATGCGTGGGAGACCCTCGTTCAAATGAAACTGTCTTGGAGGAAGTTCCTGTTTGCAGGGGCACAATTCTTTGAGAAGACCCATCAGCAAGAGGCAGTATGGAAAATAAACTGGAGAAGGGAATGCTAGCTATCTCAAGGTCAAGGGCCAATGCTGCTTCCCTGAAACTCTTACCAGTGAGTGGTCAGAGATGTGGCTGCAGGATCACCACCCACACAAGGACCCATAGAATCCATGACCAGTGACACAGAATTTCCGAGGTGGATAATGGTACTTGTTAGCGAGTAATTGAGGACAATGCTGATTGTTACACCTTGCTGTGTGTAGGATGGTCAGTGCTTTTCCTCATGGGACAGTACCAGCCAGGCCCCCAATGTAGAGGGAATGCTTTGAGGCATTTCAGAAAGTTGCTATATAAATTTAATTTTCTCGCCAGCTGCAACCCCAGGATTTGAAAAGCCAGTGCATATGACGGTGTATAGGTTCGGAGAATGTCTTGTTGGCAAAGCACAAATTTATTAAAAGTTGTGTTTGCCAGGAGGAAGAATCACTTGGATCGATCACTTTTTAAAAATATATTTATTCAGTTTGTGGGATGTCGGCGTCACTGGCTGGGCCCAGTATTTATTGCCCATTCCTAGTTGCCCCTTGAGAAGGTGGGGGGTGAGCTGCCTTCTTGAACCGCTGCAGTCCACCTGCTGTGCGTTGACCCACAATGCCCTTAGGGAGGGAATTCTCGAGTTTTGACCCAGATCACTTGATTTAATAATTTCTTTGATAAATAACCTATTGGCTGGTTTTTATCAACTCTACTGAATTGAATTGGTTTTCCTATCACACTTACCAGTAACTAACAGAGTGGGCTGGAAATTGAGACAGAAATAATGGTGTGTGATTGAAGTTTTGCAGTTATTAATGTTCATCTGCAAGTGAAGGAGCTACCCATGAAATATGAACCCTCACAAATGGCTGAGTGCCTCCAAAATTAATAAAAATTGCATCTTGCCTTCAATCTCCCAAAAGGTTCTTAAAATTTACTGATTAGTGTATTAACTGTTCAGTGAAGGTGCCGCAGAAATTCAGGTCATTAAAAGTCTAAGTAACCTTTCACTGACACGTAATGTTGTCAGCAGAATCTCTCTCGGCCAGAGAGAAAGCAACTCAGATTATCCAATCCCATTCCCTCACCGAGTAAATTGTTGGAAATCGAGAGAAGGGATCAGATTTTGAATACCAGAAAAAACCGAGAATGCTGGAAGTCAGAAACAAGAACAGAAATTGATGGAAAAACTCAGCAGGTCTGGCAGTATCTATGGAAAGAAAGCAGAGTTAACGTTTTGGGTCCAATGACCCTGCTTCAGCACTGATTGGAGCTGGTTGGTATTCCCACAAGGCCTCACTGGTAAAGTGCAGCGTTCCCACAGAACGCTTGGGAATCACTGGCGCAAGACCATCCTGAGTGGAGGAGCACCATCCAGGAAGTTGTTGAGCACCTCGAGACTTGCTCTCGGCTAAAAATGGAATCCGGGAGAAAAGAACGCAAGGAGCGCGCTGCCACACCAACATCCCACAACCACCTGGTGAAGGAGCGCGCTGCCACACCAACATCCCACAACCACCTGGTGAAGGGGCGCGCTGCCACACCAACATCCCACAACCACCTGGTGAAGGGGCGCACTGCCACACCAACATCCCACAACCACCTGGTGAAGGAACAGCGCTCCAAAAGCTAGTGCTTCCAATTAAACCTGTTGGACTATAACCTGGTGTTGTGTGATTTTTAACTTTGTCCACCCCAGTCCGACACTGTCTCCTCCAAATCATGACCCCCTTCCCGTGACCACCACCTGCCCCAAGTATAACAGTGCCCGCGGTAGCTACATCGGTCTGTACAGCCGCCTACAGACTCACCCTGGGAGGGGGAGAGAGTCATCTTCCTCTGTGAGGGCCTGCCGATGGTGATAATGGTATAAGTGCTGAAGGTGGGTTGGGGGGAGATGGGTTGGAGTAAATGATAGGTGGAGACACAGACCTGAGGAAGGAAGCATGATAGATCAGGTAAAGGTCAACCTGGGAGGATCAATAGCTGCTAATGGGGACCATTGACAGGTGAGAGTGGGTAGTTTGTGGTAGCAGACCATGTGATGACAAGGCCTGGTGTGTGGGGGTTGGCGTAATGAAGTGGGAGAGCTCAGACCCTAAAGTTGTTGAACTCAATATTGAGTCCAGAAGGCTGCAGGGTCCTCAAGTGGATAATGAGGTGCTGTTCTTCCAGCCTGCACTGAGCTTCACTGGAGCACTGCAGACAGTCAGGGGACAGAGAGGCTGGTCAGGGGACAGGGGTGGGCTGTTAAAGTGGCAGGCGGTGGGAAGCTCAGGGACCGTGGGCAGAACGTAAGTGTTCAGTGAAGTGATCACACAGTCCATGCTTTGTTTCCCCAGTGACGACATTGTGAGCAGCAAATACAGTCGGACGGTAGATTTCCTTCCGTAAGTGGACTAGTGAACCAGGTGGGTCTTGAATGACAATCAGTAATAATTACATAATTAAGATAAATTCCTGCGAATGCTGGAAGTCTGAAACAATCACAGAGAAAGCTGGAGAAACTCAGCAAGTCTGTCAGCACAGGGTACTCCAGAACAGAAACAGACCCTTCAGCCCAACCAGTCCATGCCGACCATAATCCCAAACTAAACTAGTCCCACCTGCCTGCTCCTGGCCAATATCCCTCCAAACCTTTCCCAATTCATGTACGTATCCAAAATATCTTTTAAACGTTGTAACTGAGCCCACATCCACCACTCCCTCACCACTGTCTGTGTAAAAAAAAAATTGCCCCTCATGTCTTTTTAGAATCTCTGTCCTCTCACCTTAAAAATATGTGCACTTCCACACCCTCCCCCCTCCACCGTCTTGAAATCTCCCACCCTAGGGAAAAGACATTATAGAAGAGAAACAGGGTTAATGTTTCGGGACCGGCCTGACTCTGGGGAGCTATATGGGATATCATGAAGGCCTCATTGTACTGGAACTACCTTGGGCCCCCAGTGAGTTAGAGCACACTATAGTTTTCCAGCTCAGAGCAGCTCCCCACTTCAGTGGTTTGTGTTGTTGCTGTAATCCTCTGTGACAATCACATATCACAAAACACAAGGCTTTGCAGCGTTTTTGACACAGTCTGGCTTTTAACGGGCTGTTGGGGACCCTCCTCCTAACTTGGCCACAGTGCCTGAGCCGGGTATGGCGTCAGGTTACAGAGAGAGGGAGGAGGGACTGGTACATGGAGTTGCCCTTTTAAGAGGCTGTCTGGCTGATTGCTGAGAATGTGGATGAGATCAGGGGGTTTTGAGCATTTTCTGTGGTGTTTCTCTCTCTCTCTCGTTTGCCAGGGGTTTGACCCCTGTGAGGTTCAAATACAGGGTCAGGCTGGGACCAGCCTGTGTGCCCTGTCCTGTCGCCCAGGGAAGGAGCTACCAGCTGGGGAACCTCACTGTCCAAGGCTATTTCCAGTTTAAGAGGCAGTGCCTGCTGATGCCTGCTGAGATGGATGGGTTAAGCTGCTAGGGTTTGGATGTGGTTGTTGTTAGCTCAGTTTGTGTCTGTGTGTGTGAGAGAGAGACAGGAGCAGGCAGGCAGCAGCAGCCATGGATTTCAACGTCAAGAAGTTGGCTTCAGACGCTGGCGTTTTCTTCAGTCGAGCCGTTCAGGTAAGGAGCTGTTTGCCCAGGCTACCCACACCCCTCCTCCCCCCTCCTCCCTTCCCCTACCCCAGGGTAGGGCTGGCAGGGGGATGGACGATGGGAGCACATTCTGGGAGGCTCATTCTGAGAGGCCTTTACATGGGAGGGACATCGAGGGCACAGTGTACACGCCTCGAGGGAGGGGGACAGGGGGACAGTGTACACTCCTCAGGGGGAGGGGGACAGTGGGAGAGGGAAACAGTATACACGCCTCAGGGGGACAGTATACA
>NC_057739.1:43016231-43021438 GCF_004010195.1 Chiloscyllium plagiosum
GAGGGGGACTGAGGGAAGGGGAGATGGGGTCAGGGGTGAGAGGGGTTCGGGTAGGAGAGGGCGACAGGGGGAGCGTGGGCTGGGGGAGAGAGAGGGACAGGGAGAGGGGAATGGGGGAGGGGAGTGGGACAGGGGCAGAGCGATAGGGAGAGACCCAGACCCAGAGATGGTGACGGAAACAGAGAGTGTAACAAATGAGGCTCAGAGAGACAGTAATGAACGGGATGGTGTCAGAGCCCAGTAGCTGGAATGGTCTGATGGTGTGACACTTTAATACCTCCAGACTCAGGACGGCTGGGAAACTGAACCATTTTCTAAAATGAATTTAAATGTAACCGTTGTCGTTTGGGAGGTGGTGGAGGGTAGATTTCGATCCAGGTTAAAGTCTGTGTGTAACTTCAGGCTGGAGTACTCTGCTGAGCTTGAGACCAGAATTCATCTTTTTATATAAAGGTGCTGGTTAATTATACTGAGCTGAGCCAGACCTGGCATTATCTCTGCCCCAACCCAGGAGCTGCTAACAATTCCTGCCCCAATTCTTCAATTTGACTAATTATTCCGTTTCCCGTTTCCCGGCCTGGCACAGGTCAGCACAGGATCTGTGAGGAATCCTGTCACAATTAACATCACGTCGGTTTGAGGATTTATAAACAGCTCCTTTTCAGTGAACTTTGGGGCTTGTTTAATAGAATGTGCTAATCTTGTGCTGGTTATGAGTAAGAGTGGGTAAGACTAGGAATGTAGGGACATGTTGATAATGCAGCAGGGAGGCCACTCAGCCCACTGTGTTGGTGTTGGATGGAGGCCCGCTCCCCACCTACCCAGAACCCCAACGTAATGGTCCGTGTCATCACTCAAAGCCCTGATTTGGATCTGCCTTCACAACGCTGTTTCTGAGGAGATCCTGGAACTTACTGCATGAAGTAAACCCCTCCCCCTGTTGGGCCTTTGCCTCAGGATGGAAATGGTTGTGGGTGTTTTGTCAGGAGGTGGTGAGGTATCAGTTTGTACCTGAGAAAGGGGAAGCTCTCAGCTGGTGTCCAGTGAGGGTTTTAAGGGAGACAGGCAGGAGGCAGTTATGTGGAGTCAGGCCTCAGGTCAGCCATTCAATGGCGAAACAGGCTCGAGGGCCTACTAGGCCCTGTTCTAGGGGGAAGGCGAGGACTGCACATGATGGAGATCGGAGTCAAAACGTATGGTGCTGGAAAAACACAGCAGGTCAGGCAGCATCCAAGGAGCAAAAGAGTCGACATTTCAAGCAAAATCTTTTCATCAGGAATATCATCTTCATCTTCATTCCTGATGAAGAGCTTATGCTCGAAATATCGACTCTCCTGCTCCTTGGATGCTGCCTACTCTGGTTCTAGGATTCTGTTTCCGGGCTCGAGCTCCAGACCCTGCTGCCAGGTGACTCCCTGCCTGCACTCCTCCGTGTATTTGGATGGCAGGGACCCTGGGGGGAGTCTCCTAAATCCAGGGATGTGTTCAGAGAGAATGTTGTTGGTCATATCTCAGTGAGTATGACTCACTTTCTCAGAGAGAGAGAGAGACTGTGGTTTTGACCTGGGGCTACAGGAGTCTCATTGTGCAGAGGTTCGGTCAGGGAGTCTGGGGTCAGGTTGGAACAGAGGCTGGACTGCTGCAGGGCCATCCACAATGCCCTTAGGGAGAGAGTTCCAGGATTTTGACCCAGTGACACTAAAGGAACGGCGATCTTTCTCCAAGTCAGGATGGTGAGGGATTCCAAGGGGAACTTGCAGGGGGTGGTGTTCCCATGTATCTGCTCCCCTTGTCCTTCCAGATGGAAGTGGCGTGGATTTGGAAGGTGCTGCCTGAGGATCTTTGCTGAATTTCTGCAGTGCATCCTGTAGATAGTACACACTGCTGTTACTGAGCATTGGTGGTGGAGGGAGTGGATGTTTGTGGATGTGGCGCTGGGAGCTGCTTTGTCCTGGATGGTGTCAAGCGTCTTGAGTGTTGTTGGAGCTGCACCCACCCAGGGCAAGTGGCGAGTATTCCATCACACTCCTGGCTTGTGCCTTGTAGACAGTGGACAGGCCTTGGGGAGTTACTTGCTACAGTATTCCTAGCCTCTGACCTGCTTTTGGAGTCACTGTGTTTATGTACTCAGTCCAGTTTAGTTCATCATCAGTATAACCTCCAGGATGTTGGTCGTGGAGGTGGCATTCAGTGTTGGCAATCCCACTGAATGTCAGGGCGTGACGGTTGGATTCTCTCTTGTTGGAGATGGTCATTGCTGGGGCCAAATGTGACACGTTTTTTGCCAGTTATCAGGCCAAGCCTAGATATTGTCCAGGCCCAGGTCTTGCTGCATTTGGAGAGGAACTGCTTCAGTATCTGGGGAGTCACTAACAGTACTGAGTATCAGGCATGTTCACTGAGGATTGTGTATTTCTGACCTTATGATGGAGGGAAAGTCTTTGAAGCAGCTGAAGATGGTTGGGCCTTGGACACTACCCTGGGGGACTCCTTCAGAGACATCCTGAAGCTGAGCTGACTGACTTCCAACAACCACAACCAGCATTTACTGCTTCCTTCACTGAGCTCAGTTGTACTGGGTTAACACACCCTGTGGATCTCCTCTGTGACACGGGACTGGCTGTGTGTGTGTGTGTGTGTATGTGTGTGTGTGTGTGTGTGAGAGAGAGCGCATGTGTGAGCCTATGAGTTTGTGTGTGGCGAATGTGTACACATACATGTTAGCGTGTGAGTTTGTGAGTGTGTGTGAGCCTTGTGTGTGTGCACCTGTGCGTGTGTGTGCCTGTGCCTATGAGTGTGTGTGTGCACGTGTGTGCCTGTGCATGTCTGTGTGCACGTGTGTCTGTGTGCCTGTGCGCGTGTGCCTACCTTGTGTGTGTGCCTGTGCGTGTGTCCACCGTGTGAGTATGCCTGTGCTCCTGAGTGTGTCCACCTTGTGTGTGTGTGCCTGTACGTGTGTGCACATTGTGTGTGCGTGCCTGTGTGTGTGTGTGTGTGTGTACCTTGTGTGTATGCGCACGTGTGTGTGTGTGACTGTGTGCGCGCACGCCCACATTTCCCTTCCTTGCTGCTGTATCTCCCTCCCTCCCTCCCTCGCTCCTTGCTGCTGTGGTTTTGAAAGGCTGGCTGGTTTGAAGGTGCTTGTTTTGAGCTCTGACAGATCAAAATTAAATAAAGAACAATGAGGCCCTTCCATGGTCCGGAACATGACAGCCTCCTACACAATGGAGCACTGTTTAACTTGAACCCAATTTCTAATCTCACTCTAACCCCATAATGTGATTATAATCTTCAGTGCAGATGCAAGTGCAGACCTTCAATTTTTGGTATTTTTCTAAAAATCCTGATTTTATTTTTAACTTTCTTCCCTCCCCGCCCCCCCCACTCCCCCCACACACCTCCTGATCGTGATATGATTAGACCGAGTGGAGCTGACAGGTCAATAGTGACTGTGTAATCTAATCTGTTGGTGCTGTACACCAAATGCACAGCCTCCCTGGAAGCAGATGGCTCTGTTACATTCTCTGGATTGCGTTTTAAAGTGATGGCTGTTCCTCTGTACACTAGATTCTCAACGAATGGGGTGGGAAATCTCATAGAAACCTATATATTTCCAGCAGGACGACCACAGAGGCCAGAACCGGGGAGGGGTCACAGTCTAAAGATACACGGGAGGTACGGAAATGAGGAGAAATGTCTTCAGGAATTCCCTGACACAGGAAGTGGCTGAGGCCAAATTGTATGTTTTCAAGAAGTTAACTATAGTTCACAAACTAAAGAGACCAAAGGGTATTGGGCAGTAAGCAGGGACAGGACACTGCGTTGGATGATCAGCCATGATCATATTGAATGGCGGGGCAGACTTGAAGGGCCGAATGGCCTACTCCTGTTCCTTATATTTCAGGGTGGTAGCCTATAACTAATAGAGTGTCACAGGGATCAGGCTGGGGACACCGTTATTTACAATGGATATTAAAGACTTGGATGAGGTGAGAGAATGTCCAGGGGCAATGTTTGTGGATGACACATAAAGGATGGGTGGGGAGTCAAAGTTGTGAGGATGAGACAGAGTCTGCAGAGGGAGACAGACAGGTTAAGGGAATGAACAAAAACTTTACAGATGGCATGTAAAGTGGGAAAACTGAGGTAATGCACTTTGACAGGAAGAAGAGAGGAACTGCATATTATTTCAGTGGAGAAAGACTGCAGAAAGTGCATAAATCACAAAAACCTAGTTCAATGGGTAATAGGGAAGGCAAGTGGAATGTTGGCCTTTGTTTCAAAGGGAATGGAGTTTAAAAATAGGGGCGCCTTGCTAAAACTATACAAGGGCCAGTCAGATCACAGCTGGAATACTGAACAGTTTTAGTCCGCTATGTGAGGAATGATAGACCGGCATTGAGAAGGTTTACTCGGCTAATCCCAGAGAATGGAGGGACTACATTAGGAGGAGAGGTTGAGCAGGCTGGGCCTGTACTCGTTGGGGTTTAGAAGAATGGGAGGCGACTGTATTGAAACAGACAGGATAGTCAGTGGGCTGGGCAGGGTCAATGGGGCCAGTTCCTATCCCCCTTGTGGGAGAGTCGAGGACCAGAGGAAATACGTGGTGACCCAGTTAGGTTTCTTCTGTGAGGACTGTGAATCTGTGGAATTCTTATTTTATTCCCTCGTGGAATGTGGGAGTCCAGTATTTATTGCCCGCCCCTAGTTGCCTCTTGAGAAGGTGGGAGTGAGCTGCCTTCTGGAACCGCTGCAGTCCGTGTGCTGTGGGTTGATCCACAATGCCCTTAGGGAGGGAATTCCAGGATCCTGACCCAGTGACATTGAAGGAACAGCGATATATTTCCAAGTCAGGATAGTGAGTGGCTTGGAGGGGAGCTTGCACGGTTTTTAAAAAAAATCATTCATGAGATAAGGGTGTCACTGGCCAGGCCAGCGTTTATTGTCCATCCCTAATTGCCCAGAGGGCAGTTGAGAGGCAACCCCATTGCTGCGGGTCTGGAGTCATGTGTAGGCCAGGCCAGGTAAGGACGGCATCCCTAAAGGACATTAGTGACCCAGCTGGAATTTTCCGACAATGGTCGTCATTAGACTCTTAAATCCAGATTTTTAAAAAATTGAGTTCAAATTTCACCATCTGCAATGGTGATATTCAAATCCAGGTCATGAGAACATTACCTGGCTTTTGCCCGAAATGTTGATTTTTT
>NC_057739.1:43026116-43038479 GCF_004010195.1 Chiloscyllium plagiosum
TCCTCCATGTCCCTCCTCCCTACCTTTTATCTTCTCCTGCTGAACACTCTCTGCTCATTCCTGAAGAAGGGCCTGTGCCCGAAACGTCGAATCTCCTGTTCCCTGGATGCTGCCTGACCTGCTGTGCTGTTCCAGCAATAAAGTTTCAACTTTGATCTCCAGCATCTGCAGACCTCACTTTCTCCTTTCTAAAGGTTTGTCTCAAATTGCTCCAAAACCATTTATTCATTCACGGGATGAGGGTGTCACTGACTGACTGGGTCAACATTTATTGCCCATCCCTAATTACCCAAGGGGCAGTTAGGAGGCAACCACATTGCTGTGGATCTGGAGTCACATGTAGGCCAGACCAGGTAAGGATGACAGTTTCCTTCCCTAAAGGACATTAGTGACCCAGATGAGATTTTCCAACAATCGACAATGAATTCATGGTCATCATTCTATCTCTTAATTCCAGATTTTGTTTCATTGAATTCAGATTCCACCATCTGCCACGGCAGGATTCAAACCCAGGCCCCCAGAACCTTTCCTGGGTCTCTGGATTAACAGTCCAGTGATAATACCACTAGGCCATCATCTACCCATAATCCCAAAGGGGGGGAGCGACTGCTTGAAATTCTGCTCACTATCTCCTTTTAAGTTGGTGGCTGAATCACTGCACAGTAAATATTTAATGCAGTCTATCTCTCCCCCCTTTCCCTCCCTCCCTCCCTTTCTCCAGCATTCTGTTTTTGCCCCTTCTTGACTCCATCCTGCCCGTCACAATCCCAATTCCGCCATCGTTGCACCCAATTTCAAAATCCCACCGTGGCAGACTGTGGAAGATCTGTTCATTGAAATCTGGAGTTAAGGATCTGAACGCCTGGAGTCCAGGCTGCAGATTCTTCAGAATAAACTGAAAGAACCGCTGGAGAACGGAAACAAAAGCAGAAATTGCTGGAAAGGCTCAGCGGGTCTGGCGGCGTCTGAGGAGGGAAATCAGAGTTAATGTTTCAGGTCCAGTGACCCTTCCTCAGTTCTGAAACGTTAACCCTGATTTCTCTCCACAGACGCCGCCAAAGCTGCTGAGCTTTTGCAGCAATTTCTGCTCTTACATACATTGAAATGTAGATGATCGGGGCAGGAGGAGACCGTTTGGCCCTTCGACCCTGCTTTGCCATTCATTACAATCATGGCCGATCGTCTAACTCAGTAGCCTAATCCTGCTTCCGCTCCAAAACCTTTGATCCCACTTACCCCAAGTGCTATATCTAGCTGCCTCTTGAATTCATCCAATGTTTTGGCATTAACTACTTCCTGTGATAATGAATTCCACAGGCTCACTGCTCTTTGGGTGAAGAAATGCCTCCTCATCGCTGTCGTAAATGGTCCACCCTGAATCCTCAGACTGTGACCCCTGGTTCTGGACGCACCCACCATCGGGAACATCCTCCTGCATCCACCCTGTCTAATCCTGTCAGAATTTTATACGTCTCTCTGAGATCCCCCTCTCATTTGTCTGAACTCGAGTGAAAACAATCCTAACCACGTCAAGCTCTCCTCATATGTCAGTCCCGCCATCCCCGAAATCAGCCTGGTGAAGCTTCGCTACGCTCCCTCAGGAGCAAGTGCATCCTTCCTCAGAAAAGTAGACCAAAACTGTGCACAATATTGTTGGCGTGGCCTCACCAAGGCCCTGTACAACTGTAATAACACATCCCTGCTCCTGTACTCAAAACTTCTTGCAGTGAAGGTTTTGTTGCAGATTCTTCAGTTGTCAATGATCAGAAGGCCCCGTGTGGTTCCCGAATGTAGACAGGTTGGCCCAGTTTGAAAGGATATGTGGCAGGAGTGAGACAGTGGGTGGATTCTTCCTCCATTGTTGCAAGTTCCTCTCCAAAACCAATGTCCTGAGCCCAGGCCTTGGGCAGCTCACACAGCCGTCTGCACTCTCGCTCTCAGCTGCAGAGAATTATCCATCTGTTATTCCCCACCCCCACCCCGACTCCATGAGCCTCAGCTCCCACTACATTCCCCCTAACTCCACGGCTTGCTGTCCCATAGTGCTGCGGTCAGTTCACAACTGATGTATGATGAGAGACTGGAACAGTTAGGATAATATTCCTGGGGTTAGGAGGATGAGAGGGTGATCTCATAGAGACCTATAAAATTCTAACAGGACTAGATAAAGTAAAAAACACAAAAAGGATGTTCCCGATGAGCAGGGAGTTCAGATCAAGGGGGTCACAGTTTAAGGATGCAGGGTGGGACATTTCAGACAGAGATGAGGAGAAATGTCTTTACCCAGAGAACGGGGAGACTGTGGAATTCTGTCACAGGAAGCAACTGAGACCAAAATATTGAATGTTTTAAAGCAGGAGCTAGATACAAGGCCTAAGGGATCAAATGGGTATGGGGGAGAAAGCGGGAACAGGGGATTGAGGTAGATGATCAGCCATGATCGTATTGAATGACAAAGCAGGCTCGAAGGGCTGAATGGCCTACTCCCGCTCCTGTTGGGTATGTTTGTATGTGTGGCAATTCACATATCTGCTGTCCCTGCGATATGGGCACCTCCGTTTAGTTTTAACTCTAAATGCAGAGTTCAAGTCCACAGACTGGACACAGGTGACAGACAACCCCACCTCCTCCTGGGAGCTCTTGCTGCCTCGTGTGGGATCTTGCTGTGCACATCCCTGTATTTGTTCCCCTCTCCCCCACTGCAATCTTTTTTGCAGGCAGGCAGTGAGACTGGTTCAGAATCCATTTGCCCCCCAGACCCGTCTGGCCCCAGGGATGGGACCATTAGTGTAATTGCTGAGTCCAGGTTAATTGGAAGCATACTGACATTTGCCTTGAGTAAATGAAGTGGTTTATTCAGGGAAATAAAATCTCGAACCATGCACCGCATGACAGCTGATGGGAGGGAAGCATTATGCTAATCTTGTTTTTGTACAGAACAATAGATTTCTCCTGGCAAAAGCAGCTGAGTCATTTTATTGATTTAGGGGAACTCTGTAACCATGGTAACACATATAAGATGGTGATTATGTTAATGTGCTGTTAATGAAAGATGACTGATGGAAGCATCCCAGTTTCACTGATCCATAGATACCGTCTGACCATTCCCAAAACCACGTCTGGTACAGACGACGTGGCACATGCCCCCTTAATAACGTTGTTCTCTCAGTGTCTGTGTTCCTGGTCCCTGCCTCTGGATGTGGGCTTTAGGATTGTCGGATTTTATTATAGGCTTCTGTTTAGAACCTTTTAATTATCACAGTTCAAACCTTGCCGGCTGAAGGTGGTTATAAACATTGTGGGTCTTTGTTCAGGATGTTGCTGTAATTTCTGGTGTTTCTCACTCATGTGGAGGAAGCTGGTTCGGAATAGGAGGGAGAAAGGATCCAGATTGGAGGAGTGAGCTGAGGAGTGGGGGGGAGGGGACTGGAGGAGGCTCAGCTGGGCTGTTCCTGTGATGTCAACTACACATTACCTTCTGTATTTCAACAACATCAGTGCCAGAATATACTGTCAATCTAGCACTGAGGATTTAAACATTGTAAAATATTCACTTTTCAGGCTCTCTTTCTCTGTTTCTCTCTCTCACTCTATCTCTGATCCTTGCTCGCTGCCTGTGTGTGCGTCTCTCTCTGTCACTCTGCCACACTCTGTCTCTCTTTGTTTTTCTCTCTCTGGCTGTCTCTTTCTCTGACTCAGCCTGTTTACTCCCCCCCTCTCTCTGTCACATGCTCTCTGTTTTTGTCTGTCTCTCTCTCTCCGTCACTCTATCTATCTTGTGCTTGCGCGTTCTCTCTCTCTCTCTCTCTCTCTCTCTTTCCCCTCCTCGCTATTCTGTGTCAGTTTACTGTGGGTCAGACTCTGTGTTGGGAGTATGCAATAAGGTGAAATGTTTCCCTGCTGGTACACCACCCCTCTCACCTCCATCCAGGCCCCAAACACTCCTTCCTGGTGAGACAGAGGTTCACCTGCCCTCTCCTCCAACCAAGTTTACTGCATCAGGTGCTCCCGATGTGGTCTTCTCTACATAGGGGAGACTGAACGTAAACTTAGGGAACGGTTCACCGAGCATCTCAGCTGGGCTCACTGGGTCCGACTGGACCACCCGGTCATTGCCCATTTCAATTCGCCCAACCATTCCCTTTCCAACATGACCACCCTCGGCCTCCTCCATTGCCACAACGAACCACACCACAAATTGGAGGAACAACACCTCATCTTCCACCTCGGCAGTCTACACCCGGAGGACTCAACATTGAGTTCTCCAATTTCAAATAAACACCCTTCCCATCCCCCAACTCCCTTCCCAGCCCCTCCCTCTCCCTTCCACTACTCCCAGCCACCAACTGGATCCATCCCTCCCATTGACCAACCTGGTCATACCTTCTACCTTTCTTCACCTATCCCCACTTCACCACCCTGGCTCCTGCCACCCCCTTTATCTGCAGCTCCCCCCACACCCACCCCCAGCCTTGAAGAAGGGTTACACCTGAAATGTGGACTACTCCCCCTCGTGATGCTGCCTGGCTTGCTGTGTCCTCCCAGCCTCCTGCCTGTCTACCTTGGATTCCAGCATCTGCAGTTTTACTGTCTCACACACAATCCCAGCAAACTCTGAGATCTCTGGAGGACACACGTGGTGCGTGTTACTGGACTGAGTGAACCCACCTTATCACTTTCAGTCTATTTCCCAGGCCCATTGTGCCTCAGTTTCTGTCAATCCTGGGAGTTTCCTCAGGGATACAGCACACGGAGAGGCTCAGGACCCTCTGAAGGAATGGGGCTAACATCCCCCCCTCCCCCCGTGAGCATTGCTCATCCGAGTCCAGGATGTTTCTGATAGAAGTAAAGACCTTTCTCGATTCCTATACACAGCCATCTCTAAATGTCTTCTGCAAATGGAAAATACAATTATATCTCAGGCGAGCTTATATTCATGGCTTGGCCAGGAGTCTGGAGTTTTTAAGTGTGGGTTGTATAATGAGTAAATCCCCAGGGGTTTCGGAGTGAATGTAGGCCAACTCTCCATAAAAGCAGGAGCTAATGCTTTTCTACAGACAATGGTTCATCAGTTTAAAATGTTGCACTGGAAATGGGTCCAGAAACTATGGGCAAAACAACAACTATCTCTGTAATTTTAGATTTATATTTTCACCGTTTTCAGGTTTAAATGGTGGCTCAGTGGTTAGCACTGCTGCCTCACAGCACCAGGGACCCGGGATCGATTCCCACCTTGTGCGACTCTCTGTGTGGAGTTTGCACGTTCTCCTCATGTCTGCGTGGGTTTCCTTCGGGTGCTCCGGTTTCCTCCCACAATAAGAGACCTAAGGGGCAACTTTTTCACACAGAGGGTGGTACGTGTATGGAATGAGCTGCCAGAGGATGTGGTGGAGGCTGGTACAATTACAACAATTAAGAGGCATTTGGATGGGTATATGAATAAGAAGAGTTTGGAGGGATATGGGCCAGGTGCTGGCAGGTGGGACTAGATTGGGTTGGGATATCTGATCGGCATGGACAGGTTGGACCGAAGGGTCTGTTTCCGTGTTTTACATCTCTATGGCCATGCTAAATTGTCCATAGTCAGGGGTAAATATAGGGTAGCGGAATGGATCTGGGTGGGTTACTGTTCGGAGGGTCAGTGTGGACTTATTGGGGTGGAGGGCCTGTTTCCATACTGTAGGGAATCAAATCTTTCTGCAGCATCATATCATGTTCCACAGAGAGAATAGGAGCAGCAGTGGGCCATTCGGCCCTTTAATGTGATCACGGCTGATCATCCAACTCCATCCCCTGTTCCTGCTTTCTCTCCCACATTCTTTGATCCCTTTAGCCCTAAGAACTTAGACCAACTCCCATGTCCAGAGATACTTGTTACTAAACAGAAGAGGCAGGCTGAATAGGCTTGGCCTATTTTCCCTGCAGTTTCGACGGCTGAGTGGTGACTTTATAGAGGTTTATAAATCATGAGGGATATAGATAGAGTAAATAGGAAAAGTCTTCTCCCCATATTCTGTGGCCAATTCATTATTTATTTAAATCCCAGAGCCAAGAGATCACCTCTTTTGCTGAGTTGAAGGTGATTAGTCCATTGCTGAGTTGACACTCCTCAGTAATGTACAGCATTGTCTCTGCCTTTCCACAAGTGCTTGTTGGGTTTGTACTCAGGGCTCCAGAGGTGATGCTTGGCAGTGCAGGGACCCCAGTTTGGCCAAGGTCTTTTCCCCAGGGTGGCAGAGTCCAAATCTAGAGAGCATAGGTTAAAGGTGAGAGGGGAAAGATTTAAAAGGGACCTAAGGGGCAATGTTTTCGCACAGAGGGTAATGAGTGTATGGAATGAGCTACCAGAGGAAGTGGTGGAGGCTGGTACAATTACAGCATTTAAAAGGCATCTGAATGGGGATATGTTTAGGATAAATTAAAGACCTTGGAAGTAATGAGTTTAATGTCTGGAGAAACCCTGCAACATTTTAGTTGTAACTAGGAATAATGCAAATTTAAGCTGTTTAAAAAGTTGTTTGTCCCACTTAATTAAATGCTTTGGTCTTCTTAGCCTCTGCCATCTATCTATCCACCAAAATGGGAATGTTAGTTACCAATTTATTCCAATATGCTTTGTAATGTGCTGAGCTTTGAAATTTTACTTCCGGAAACCTCCCAAAGCCGAAACAACTTGTATAAAATTCCTAGCCATGAATCCTTCCCAAATGTAATACTGTAAATGCATAAACTGAGGTCAGTGAAACACTGTCCTTTCATTTCTTGATTCTGAACTGTTAGAATTGGAAGCCTTCGCTCCTGATACTTGGTGTGTAAATGGACCAGAGATCTTAGTCAAACCTTTCAGACCTGTGAAGTGAGAGTTAGAAATAGTAAGTTTAAATACTGGTGGTCATAGTTCTGATGGTTGCAGAGTCAATGGTTTGGTGATTGACTGAGGTAAGATTTCCACAACTCCTTGGGAGTTCTTTCTTTTATTTGTTCATGAGGTGTGCGTGCTCCTGGCTAATCCAACATTTGTTACCCATTCCTAGTTATCCAGAAGACAGTTAAGAATCGACACGTCATTCCCCTGCCATATCTGGTTCTCGTGTAGGATAATTGATAAGAGATTCATTGATACAAATAGTTGACTTGTAACACGTGAATACTGCAGTAGAGAAGGTGAGCTAGATGACTTATTCCTAGAGTCCAAAATTGCAAGCTCTCGTTCCCTCCCAGTCTGAAGGGGAGCAATATAATACCAATACCACTCACTGCAGCAGAATTGTATTTGATCACAATATGTGACCTGGCACACCCTTCACTCAATCATTACGAGCAAGGTAAAGGAATCCACCTTGGCTCAGGAAGGTGATATCAGCAGCAGAACCAAGTGTTCTGTTGGAGAAAATAAATCTTGTGTGAATCGTTTCAGTCTAATCAGAGCAGAATTGTTCTTACACTACACTAGCAGGCTAGAAATCTTACTGTAAAAATTGCTTTGTGACAAAATGGCGTCTGTTTTGTGTCAAAATTGGACAATTCTTCCACACATTCTTAATGAAGTCATTCCCAATGAAGAAGCAACCTGGGACGACTCACACGCCAAGCAACATAAATGACAGATGAAGCCAATAACCAAGAAATCAGAACAACTAAACAACTAGCCAGAATAGGAGGCTCCGTAAAAAATCCTACCCTCGGTGTTGCGGAAACCCAGCACAAGATGCAAAAGATGAGGCTAAAACAACTCCAGCCATTCTCAGCCGGAAGTCCTCCATGGATAATCCATCTTTGTCTCCTCCTGTGATCACCGGCATCACAGACTTCACCAATTCTGTTCACTTCTTGTGATATAAGGAATGGCTGAAGGCTCTGGATGCTGCAAAAGCCTGGATAGCTGAAGACTTGTGCTTTCGGAATGTCTATCCTAACCAAGTTGTTTCAATGCAATCACAACTCCTGACTTCCACACATTTAATGTGGAAATTTGCCCTGATATGTAACATGGAAAACAGGATTAATCCAGCTTAACCAATTCCTGCTCCATCCGTCTACTCACTGTTAATAACAAAGTGGCAGAATGTATCATTTGTAAAGGTGCTATCTGGTGGCAATGGCCTACTTGCTGATGCTAGTTTAGTGTCTGGAGTGCACTTAGCAGATGGCTGTTGTGCAAGAGTAGTTCAAACGTGGAAAAGGAGCTAAACTCTGAGGTGAGAGTTACTGCCTTTTGACACCAAGTCAGCATTTGGTCAATAACTATATCAGAGTCCCAACAAAATGTAGGTTTAAAGGAATTAACAAAAATGTTCCATGGTTTAGAGTTGTATCTAACACAAGGCGGTTGTGGGTTGCTGGAGGCCAGCCCTCTAACCTTCAGTCACCGCAGGAGTTCTTCAGAATGGTATCCTTGACTTCATCAAGAATTGTTGCTCCACAATAAGGCTAGAGGTAGGAATGTTCCCTGATGTCGGGTGTTCAATATGGACTGCCATTTGCCATCACCTTCTCAAGGACAGTACTGGATGTCAGCAAGAGCTGGCCTTGTCAGTGACATTGACATTCATGGAAGAATAGAAAGAAGAAAAAGCCAGTTATTCTGTTTCTCCCCAATTGGTATAATGTGTTGACAATTCTTTTGCAATTCAAAGATGGAAATACAAATTCTCTTCACCTGCGAAAGGCTATGGGTTCTAAAGAGTCTTTTGAGACTGAGGTTGATTTATGTTTGTTTTTTTGTAATGGTGAGTAACAGTGTCAAGGGGTCCAAATCGATGATGGATAAATGGAGTTGTGATGCAGACTAGCCCCCGTTTTAATGGACTGGCAGAGCAGTCATTCTGTGGAATGAGCTGCCAGAGGAAATGGTGGAGGCTGGTAGCAATAACAACATTGAAAAGGCATCTGGATGGGTATATGGATAAGAAGAGTTCAGAGGGATATGAGCCGGGAGCTGGCAAATGGGACTAGGTTAATGTAGGATATTCGGTTGGCATGGACAAGTTAGACTGAAGGGTCTGTTTCTGTGCTGTAGAGCTCTGACTCTATGACTCTAAGGATTTAGAGGGATATGGGTCAAAAAGTGTGGTGCTGGGAAAGCACAGCCGGTCAGGCAGCATCCGAGGAGCAGGAGAATCGACGTTTTGGGCGTAAGCTCTTCATCAGGAATGAGCCAATTACATTGCTGGAGTTACATTCCTGATGAAGGGCTTTTGCTCGAGAGGTCGCCTCTCCTGCTCCTCGGACGCTGCCTGACCTGCTGTACTTTTCCAGCACCACACTCTCGACTCTGATCTCCAGCATCTGCAGTCCTCACTTTCTCCCCCTTAGACGGATATGGGCCAGATGCGGAACGAGGTTAGGTTAGGATATCTGGTCGTATGGACGAGTTAGACCAATGGGTCTGATTCCGTGCTGTACGTATCTATGACTCTATGACTGTATCTAACTCCTTGAAAATATTCAATGTTTTTTCCAAACCTTTCTGTGGCAGACAATTCCCCGTTATAGGAATCCTGAAAACTTGAATCAACTGCCCCTTTTTGGTTTCTTGAAGACGTTTTGTTTGATTTTAATTTTATCCCTTCATGGGATGTGGGTAGCTCTGACAAGGGGCAGCATTTATTGCCCGTCCCTAACTGCCCTTGAAGTGAGTGGCTTTGTCAGCCATTTCCCAGGGCAGTGAAGAGCCAATCATGTTGCTGGAATCAGATGTAGGCCAGACCAGGTAAGGACGGCAGATTTCCTTCCCAAAAGGGCATTAGAGTTTTTACAAACAAGGTTAGCTGGCCATGATTACAGAAGCTTTTAATCCCAAATTTTTTTATTAAATTCAAAGTTCACCAGCTGTGATTGCATAGACAACAGGAGCAGGAGTAGACCATTCAGCCCCTCCAGCCTGCTTGCCCATTTAATATGATCATGGCTGATCCTGTATCTCAATCCCCATATTCCTGCTTCCTAGCCCCTAAGAACTAAATCTAACTCCTTCTTGAAAGCATTCAATGTTTCAGCCTCAACTGCTTTCTGTGGCAGAGAATTCCGCAGGCTCCCCACTCTCTGGGTGAAGACATTTCTCCTCATCTCAGTCTGAAATAATGGCACAGTTGGTCAGTGGTTAGCACTGTTGCCTCACAGCACCAGGGACCTGGGTTCGATTCCAGCCTCGGGTGACTGTCTGTGTGCAGTTTGCACATTCACCCCGTGTCTGTGTGGGTTTCCTCTGGGTGCTCTGGTTTCTTCCCACAGTCTAAAGATCTGTAGGTTAAGGTGGATTGGCCATGTAAATTGCCCGTAATGTTGAGGGGTGTGTAGGTTAGGTGCATAAGTCAGGGGTAAATGTAGAGTAGTAGGGGAATGGATCTGGGTGGGTTACTCTTTGGAGGGTTGGGCCGAAGGGTCTGTTTCCACAGTGTAGGGATTCTATTCTAAATGGCTGACCCTGTATCATTAAACTGTGACTCCTATATTCTGGTCCTGTCGAGGCCAAAATATTGAATGTTTTCAGGAAGGAGTTAGGATTAGTTCCAATGGCTAAAGAGATTGAAAAGTAGGGGAAAAAGTGGGAAAAGGGGACGGAGTTGAATGATCAGCCATGAATCTATTGATTGGCAGAACAGACTGACAGGGCCGAATGGCCTACTCCTGCTCCTATTTGCTACGTGTCCACATTTATAAATGATTTTTGTCTATCTCTCATCAGGACCATTTGCAAGAATGTAAAAGTAAAGGGGAACAGTAGAGATGAAAACAAGAGTGTTGATTGGTTGGCAAGTAGACTGTGCCAACCAATCAGCACTCTATTTTCCTCCCCTTTTATCTTCGTAGCTCTGATGGGAAGCTGGGAAGAGAATGTCACAGACTAACAACCCCCTTGTGGGGGAGGGAAGAGAAATCCTCTTCGTCTCTGGTTTAAAAGGGAGATGTCGGGTCCTTAAACTCTGTCCCCCACACAAGAGGAAATATCCTTCTGGATCCTCTTTGCCACCACCTCCTCCAGGTAGAGTATATTTCAACAAGATCATAGAATCCCTACCGTGTGGCAGCAGGCCATTCAGCCCATCAAGTCCACACCAACCCTCTGAAGAGCATCCCACCTTGATCCACACCCCTACCCTATCCCTGTATTTCCCGTGGCTAATCCACACATCCCTGGATGCTACATAACTTAGCATGGCCAATCCACCCTGACCTGCATACCTTTGGACTGTGGGAGGAAACCCACACAGACACGGGGAGAATGTGCAAACTCCACAGACAGTCACCCGAGGCTGGAATTGAACCCGGGTCCCTGGCGCTATGAGGCAGCAGTGCTAACCACTGAGCCAACGTGCTGCCTCTGGTTGCTAAACTCTGATGAGTACCTTCTCCCAGTGTCTCCAGACAACAGGACAGCTTCACTGACGTTCTGTTATTAAATTCCAGTATTACATCTCCCGCTGTTCGAAACTGAGCTGCTCATGACTTTTCAAAACATATCCACGAAACCTTTTGAATCTAACCAGCTAATTTGTACCTTTCCTAAAGTCTCCAGCCTGTACTGTTAACCTGTAAAATTGGGCCTGAAACTGTAATAGCAGCTCCTGCAATGCGTCTTTTGATACTGCACCTTAGTTATTTGTCAAGCTGCTGCTGTATCTGATGTGAAATCTGTTGCTTGTGATTTTGATTTGGTGAAAGATTCTGGCAAACAAAGTTTTAATTTGCATTCGTTCTGATGAAGGGAAAATCTAGGTTTCATTGAATCTTGCTTTATCTACTTCTGTCGCTTTATTTGCAAATCGAATGATCTTCTTTCACTGGTTCCGGTTTCTAGGAAGGGTGATCATTTACCTTCTTGCCTGGAGCAGGCGGGCTGGAGTGTGATTTAGCATTTGCAGAACCAGCACTTTCCCTATTGGGCCTGGGTTAATCAGGAGGGTTTAATCTGAGGTTATTGACTGTTATTCCAATATGGGTTGGATGGTTTAGGCCCCCCACCCCTCTCCACGTTCTGTGTGGGAGTGAGGGCCGGCTAGCTCAGTTGGTTGGATGACTGGTGATGGTGAGTTCAGTTCCCACACTGGCTGAGGTTACCGTGAAGGACTCTCCTTCTCACCCTCTCCCCTCACCTGACCCTTCTCTCTCTCTCTCTCTCTCTCTCTCCTTCTCTCCTTCTCTCGCTCGCTCTCTCTCTCTCTCTCTCTCCTTCTCTCGTTCTCTCTCTCTCTTTCTCTCGCTCTGTGTCCTGAGAAGGGTCACTTGACCCAAAATGTTAACTCGAATTTTTCTCCACGGATTCTGCCTGACCTGCTGAGTTTTTCCAGCAATCTCTCTCTCTCTCTCTCTCTACCTTGCCCCTCTCTCTCTCTCTCTCTCTCTCTCTCTCTACCTTGCTCC
>NC_057739.1:43041224-43054145 GCF_004010195.1 Chiloscyllium plagiosum
AGCGAATCCCACCCACCCCCCCCCCCGAATAAAAACAGCTTTCCTCACGTCCCCTCTGCCATTGCCCTGAGACTCTAACCCTGGCGTTTTGAACTCTCTGCCGAGGGAAACCGGTTCCTCCTGCCTCCTCTATCTCTACCCCTCACCATTTTGTAAACCACAATCAGCCTTCCCTGCTCCAAGGAAAACAGCCCCAACCTCCTGAAATCTCTCCTCGTGGTTACAATTCTCCAGCCGTGGCAATATTCTCGTGAATCTTCTGTACACTCCCTCCAGAGCGATTCCATCCTTCCTGTAACGTGGTGACCAGAACTGCACACAATACTCCTATGGTGGTCTGCCCAGTGACTGATACACCTTCATCATTCTATCCCTACGTTTATACTCTATACCTCTGCCATTGGGGGAGAACAGTCCATCTGCCTTCTTTCTAACCTTACCTACCTTAACTCTATCTTTAGGGATCTTTCAGTTCATCTACCCCTCTGTGTGTTCCCATTTATTGTGTATTCTGTTTTGACCACCCTATGGCGATGGTCTAGTGGTATTGCTGCTGGATTGTTATTATCCGATCCAGATAATATTGTGGGGGCCCAGGTTCGCATCCTGCTATGTCAGATGGTGCAATCTGAATTTCATAAATGTCAGGAATTAAGAGTCCATGAATCCATTGTCAATTGTTGGGAAAACCCATCTGGTTCACTAATGCCCTTTAGGGAAGGAAATCTGCCATCCTTACCTGGTCTGGCCTACATGTGACTCCAGACCCACAGCAATGGGGTTGACTCTTAATTGCCTTCTGGGCAATGGACAATAAATGCTGCCTGGCCAGTGACTCCCTCATCCCATGAGGGAATAAGGGAAAAATAAATGCATTACCCCACTATTAGAGTTGACCTCCATCTGTCACTTTGCCCACTCCACCAACCCATCTGTACCATTTTGGAGCTCTGAGCTTTCCTCTGCACTATCCACCACCCGGCCAGGGTTTGTGTTGGACATGGGGGGGGGGGGCTGCAGAGTTCTTCCTCAGTAGAAGCAGCTGACCAACATTCTGTCCCACTCCTAGCACCTGTCATAGGCAATTGGATTGAGAATTGACCTAGAACGCACACACGCCCACACCACCTGCTTCTGCCAGAGATTGCTGGAGAGCAACTCAAAACCAGGCAGGGCCAACACTCACCGTGTCTCATAGGGTCCTACAGCACGGAAACAGACCCTTCAGCCCCACCAGGCCATGCCAACCCTAATCCCAAACTAAGCTAGTCCTACCTGCCTGCTCCTGGCCCAAATCCCTCCAAACCTTTCCCCTTCAGAGAGTAGGAGGGGCGTGGAACGCACTGCCTGCAACAGTAGTAGACTTACCAACTTTAAGGGCATTGAAATAGTCATTGGATAGACATATGGGAGAAAATGGAATAGTTTCGGATTGATGGGCTTCAGATTGGTTTCACAGGTCGGTACAACATCGAGGGCCGAAGGGCCTGTACTACACTCTAATGTTCTATGTTCTATTCGTGTACTTATCCAAATGTCTTTTAAATGTTGTAATTGTACTGCACCCATCACTTCATGACCCTCTCCAGAATAGCTGCAGGGATGTGGAAATGTTTAAAAAATAATATCTGAAATAAAAATGATCATTGCACATTCCTTCCAACCCTTCACCCTCCTCTGGGTTCTGCCACAGATCTGTACAGTGGCCAGTTCTGTTTAAGTATTTCATCAGGCAGCGCTTGAACGAGGATCAGAGCAAAAGGGGGAAGACAAATCTTTGAAAATACTTGATAAAAATCCTATTTAAATATGTACAAAGAGCCCTTTGTGTAAATACAGACACAGCCCACAGCTGAGTGAGGAACATGAAGGTACATTTCTGACCCCCTCCTTTCATGCGGAACTCAGCACCTCTATAGTTTAAAACCATTGGGATTTAAATCTCTGGAGTGATCCAACATCTTGTCTACCAGTGAAACAACTCCTCAAACCTTTACCAAAGGGCTCAAGCTTGATGTGTTTCTTGTATCGCGTCACCTTGACATTTAATTAAGGATTGCTAACCCAGAGAGAATTCAGTTAATCTGCATGACATGACTGGGAGCATGTGAAAGGAAAACAAGTCTTAGGGTTTTTTAAAATTAAAAATGTTTTATTTTCCTTGTCATTTTCATTGAATGGGCCTATTTATCCGCTGTAAAAGACATGGGAATTGGAAATAAAGATCATTTGACGCTTTGGTCAATGATTGAATGATGGAAGAAGGGTGTTCTCTTTCTGATTGGCTGTGGGGCAACCAATGGCAGGAGTTTGGGGCTGGGGCCACTGGGGAGGAATCCTCTGGGTATGCACCCAATCCAGGGTTGGTAACTGTAAGGTCCGTGCACTGCCCTGTTTTTGGTGCCTCAAACTTAAGAATCACACAACACCAGGTTATAGTCCTACAGGTCTATTTGGAAGCACTAGCTTTCGGAGCGCTGCTTCTCCCTCAGGTGGTTGAGACATTTTTGGTGTCTCAGACACTGAGTTCTCCAATTTCACGCAACCTTCCCACCCACCCCCCAGCTCCCTTTCCAACTCCTCCCTTCCATTCCTCCCACCGAACTGTACTTCCAGTCACCAACCAAATTCTCCCATCATTACCTCACCATTCCGACCCTCTCCTCCCTCAAAACCCTCAGCCCCCTTTATGTGCAGCTGTCCCCACACCCACCCCCAGCTCTGAAGAAGGGTTACACCCGAAATATTGACTTCTCCACCTCCTGATGCTGCCTGGCTTGCTATGTTCTCCCAGCCTCCTGCCTGTCTACTTTCGATTTCAGCATCTGCAGTTTTTTTTTTGTCTTAGACCATCCACATGTCCATATGTTTTAACAGATTAAGGTGAAGTAACAGCCTAGTGGTATTATCAATAGACTATTCCTCCAGAGACCTGCAGGTGATATTCTGGGGATTCAGGTTCAAATCCCTGCCATGGAAAGGATGGAATTTGAAATCAATTTTTTTAAAAATCAGGAATTTGGTGTTGGTGATGATATTGTCGGAGAAACCCCATCTGGGTCACTAATGCCCTTTATGGAAGGAAACTGCCGTTCTTACCTGATGTAGCCTACACGTGACTCCAGACCCACAGCAATGGGGTTGACTCTTACCTCCCCTCTACAATGGCGACTTGGTTGTGTCAGTCACAAGGAAGTCACAAAAGAGAAACCTGCAACAGTTCAGGAAGGCAGCTCACCCCCACCTTCTCAAGGGGTAACTAGGGACGGGCAATAAACGCTGGACCCAGCCAGCAATGCCCACATCCCACAAGTGAGTGAAAAGTAATTAAAGTATTGCTCTGTAATGTTTTTTTTTGCTTTTGAAGCTGTTAATTGGTTTGGTCCCTCTGTGCTGATACAGCAGTTAGAGGGGTGAGGGGGGGAAGGGTGGGGAATGGGGGGGGAGAGAGAGACAGAGGGGGAGGGGGAGAGAGAGAGTGCGAAAGAGACCAAGATCGAGATACAGATCACAGCACCTGGAGCTTCTCCTGTCTCTGGGTCCCTTAACACTCCCACAACCCACCTCCGCAAATCAATCCCACGGCCCCCTAATATTATTGTCCAGGGCAGACCCCCTCAAAACATTTCAAGAAAGTAGCCCAGAACCTAATTTTGCTGGTTGTTTAAGCAGGTTTAAAGTGGATATGCCAGGAGAGATGCAGCAGGTCAAACCACTTGGTTTTAAACAGAATAGAATTTATTTGCAGGATTACTGAATGAAAAGAGAACAGAATGCTGAATAACTTAACCTATCCAAAAACCCAGTTGAATATCCACACTTAATGATGCTGTTCCTAGTTTGGAGGAACCGCGATTATCCAAATGTTACGGGTGGGGAATATTTTGTTCGGTTAATTGAATGCTGGATAACACAGTTAGCCAAGCGTCCAGACCTTGTGATCTTGTTCGGTTAATCAAATGTCAGGTAATTGAGGTTCCTCTGCACTTGCAACAATCCCCATAAACACCCCTCGGCACAAAATGTAAAACCAAGCCTGGAGTCTTACAGGAGAGAGATGTCAGAGAGAGAGGACCAGCCTGGCCCTGCTCCTTTGGGTTCAGCAGCTTCACCACTGCCTGACTGCTGTCAGTGAATAGCCAGACCAAGCCAAACCAGAGAAATGCTGAGCTGGGAGAACTGACCACTCCCCTTTTATTGTACAAGGGTTTTTTTCTCTCTTTTTAACTTGAAAGCCTGTTGCCTGTGGCAGTATCTGTTTGCTATAATCAACCTAGCCCTAAAGAAGCTTCAGAGTCTGTGTCTTTTACAACCCCTCTCGGGGGAAAAAAAGCCAAGGACGACATAAACTTGTTAAAGCAACAACATCATCACACTTATCACTCCTGTGCACTCCCCCATCACACCCGCATCCTTATCATGCCCCAATCATAGGAGCAGGAGTAAACCATTCGGCCCTTCGAGTCTACCCTACCATTCCATATGATCATGGCCGACTCTCTATCTCAATGGTGTATTCCCACTTTGTTCTCACAGCTCTTGATTCCTGAATGAATCTATGTCTTCGTTGAAAGAGATCTCATCAAAAGCTCAGGTACCAGCCCCTGTTCCCTCTAAACTGTGTGCCTGCCCACATGCAGCCTGTCCAAGGTCCAGTAGATAGTGATTACCACTGACTGCCCCTTCAGGGAATCACTGCTATATGCAAGTCTCAGAGGCTGAGACATCCTGAAAGAAGATTACAGGGAGCACTGGTTACAGCACGATTTTATCAGACAATTACACACAATTTGGTTGTTCATATTATACAGCTAGCACCATTGCTTTGAACTTGACCCCCTGCAATATCTGGACAGCAACATCAATGAAAATAATTGAACTGTAAAAGCACCACAAAGAGGAATCCCATGTGCAAACAAGAATATCTTGAACTAACGCTGATGGAGTCAGTTGTCACAGGACTCCAGATTTCACTTCCAATTTTAAAAATGGACAAACCTTCCAATAAATCAGCACAAACACCTTCACTTGTCATAATCAGCTATTTCTGTCCACGACAAGTGGGTTTTGATAATTGAGAAAAAACACTTTGCAACCGAGTGATATGAATTTTCTTATTTTAAATTGAATTTCAATGTGCTTTAAAATGCAAAGCACTTCTCTCCCTCTCGGTCTCGGTCCCTCTTCCTCTCTCTCGCTCTGTTTCTCTCTCTGCCTCTCGCTGAAATTCCACCCTCTTGTCCATCCCGGATTGTAATCTCTCTGCTATTGGTGGCCATGTAGGTTCCCTACAGGGTGATGAAATAGGCACTTGGCACACTTACCTTGATTGGTTGGTGCATTGAATTGGCTGTACAGGACATTGGTTAGGCCACTTTTGGAATATTGAGTGCAGTTCTAATCTCCTTCCTATCGGAAGGATGTTGTGAAACTTGAAAGGGTTCAGAAAAGGTTTACAAGGATGTTGGCAGGGTCGTGATTTGGACGCGGTGTTGCTGGTGTTGGACTGGGGTGTACAAAGTTAACAATCACACAACACCAGGTTATAGTCCAACAGCATTTGGAAGCACTAATTTTTGAAGCGCTGCTCCTTCATCAGGTGGTTATATTTTGAAAAAGACCTGGATTGTTTGTTAAGTCTCTCATCTTTTAGAATGAACATGTTGGTTTCAGTTCTTTCATATCGCAGAACTTTTTAAAAGTTACATTCTGAAGTGAACTTTAACAATTGGTGTCACGTCGACCCACGTAATGCATTGAAGGTATGAGGTGTCCTGTGTGAGGCTGTCTGGCTAGGGTTGAAGGGTTTGAGCTATAGGGAGAGGCTGAATAGGCTGGGGCTGTTTTCCCTGGAACATCGAATGCTGAGGGGTGACCTTATAGAGGTTTATAAAATCATGAAGGGCATGGATAGGATAAATAGACAAAGTATTTTCCCTGGGATCGGGGAGTCCAGAACTAGAGGACATAGGTTTAGGGTGAGAGGGAAAGATATAAAAGGGATCCAAGGCACAACGTTTTCACACAGAGGGTGGTACGTGTATGGAATGAGCTGCCAGAGGAAGTGGTGGAGGCTGGTACAATTACAGCACTTAAAAGGCATCTGATGGGTATATGAATGGGAAGGGTTTAGAGGGATATGGGCCAAGTGCTGGCAATTGGGACTAGATTAACTTAGGATATCTGGTCAGCGTGGACGAGTTGGGCCGAAGGGTCTAATGACTTTATAAGTTTCCATCTGTCCCTGTGAGAAACGAAGCTCACTCACTTCAATAATTTCAGTCCGAGACAAGATCTGAATCAGTAGTATAGTTTATTACGCTCTTGCAAGAGGGGTGTTGTGTCCACTGTCCACAAGGCAGGCACACACACTGAATTTAACCAGTACACAATATTTATGTAATTCGTTTCTCTTCCCTCCTCCCCTGTTTACATCTGTTTCTAATCTAAACCTGGCTGTTTATCTCTGAACTCATCCGGCCTTGTCCATGACAAAATGTTTATCTCTGGCCTCACAAGGCTGTTTGACCACCTCCCTCTTATTATTATTTATCCTTCTTCACTGCCATCTGTTTCCATGCTTGCCAAAGCAATATTTCTTTTTATTCTTTATTTACACAGAATCTTATGACCGCTTGATGGTGGTCATTTTTTTTGTTTTTGCTGAAGCAGGAAACAGATGCTTGTAACTGTTAGTACAGGCATATCTAGCTTAACCTACCCTCCCCCCCCTCCCTCACAGCACCTTATCTATTTGTCTGTAACATCTATCCTTGTTTGCAGGCACATTTCATTCTTGTATGCACATTTTAGCTAACACAAAAACAATTATATATTTATTCACATAGTTTTTATTCTTGTTAACTCAGCTCTTGGCTGAAACAATTATACACTGGTGTGAGTTCATTTACCTTGCATAAGCAATTATGATTGCAGAAGTAACACTGCTTTGCCTATATCCCACAGTCCCTGTTCCCTTGAAGAAGTATCTTCAAACTGACCAAGTCTTTGGCCTAATATTGAATGCCTGTGTGTCTGTGTGCCCCCCAGTTCTGCGGTAGCTTTATGTTTTTCTCTCTCTCTGTCACTCAGTAATTGGCTCTAGGCACCTCGGAATGGTTGCTATGCTGGACATTGATGTTGTCAGAGAGGCTGATATTTGACGTTAGGAATTAACGGCAGCAGTCGGGCTGTGGGGAGGGGTGTGTACCCTGGCTGCAGATTGTGTTGTGGGGGGCGGGGGAGGTGCAGCCATAATGTTACCGGGTTCATCATCCCAAACTCCAGGCCAGTGCCCTGGGGGAATGGCGTTCAAATCCCACTACAGCAGTTGGTGCAGTTTGAATGCTATAAAGGTTTGGAATTTAAAAGTTGTAGTCTCATGGAGACCATCATTGATTGTTGGGAAAACCCATCTGGCTCACCCTTTGGGAGAGAGCAAAGCTCACTGCTGTCCTTCCCCAGCCTGGCCTTTATGTGACTCCAGACCCTCACAAATCTGGTTGATTCTTAATTACCCTTAATTAAGGATGAACCTGGCCTAACCAGTGACACCCTCACCCTGTGAACAAGTAACAAACACATAGGGAGCAGGTTTGACTGAATCCCTGAACACACCAGGCTCCGGGATGTCCCTGGGCATTTGGGCTAATCCTACAATTGGGGACTAGATCTTCTGCCTTTGCCGATGGCTCCAATATGTTTCCAGCTCTCTTTAAGCCTTCTAGAACAGGCAGAGCGAGATTGGAGCAGGGCTCTTTCCCTCTTACTGCCCTTCCCCCACTCCCTGTAAACGACCTCTCCCTGGTTAGAGGGGTTGTATGGAGTTTGCCTCGTGGGGTTCTGTCAAAACATAGACCACTCAAAAGCTGAATGAGATTAACAGCCCACGATCCTGCAGCACCCGCTCGCTCTGAACCGATACCTTGTGACAGAGAACGGCAGGAGGCCAGCCTGGCTCTGTTGGGGTTTAGGTTAAAGATTTCATCCGGAGTCCTATTTTAAGCTGAAGACTTGTGATGCATTCAACACAGAAGTGCTCTCTCTCTCTCTCTCGCACACTGCTGTATCCACTTATTCTCTCTGTCAGCCTCTTATCCTCCATTTCTGCCTCCACTTTCTCTCTGGTGCTTTATCTCTCTCTTTGTCCCTATCCATCAGCATTCAGGGTTTCAATGTTTAAACCATTGTCCTGCACAGGGCAGCTAATGTCCCCATACGGCTGCTGTCTTGTTAGTGGGGGTTTAATCTGAGGGTCACCACGCCTCAGACAAGGGGAGAGGTTTCGAAGGAGAGTTCTTCATGATGACTTCGGCTGCTGTGGGCATTGCACTAACCGTTCCTCTCGTAGCAGAATATGCATCATGTTTCAGATACACAGCTAGCTCATCCACTTTTAATCCTGTGTTTGATCTTCAATACCTTCTCTAATCTGGGATCCACTCGTCACCCTTCCCCCATCTGGGATATGCTTTGAGCCTTTTCCCCCAATTTGGAGTCCACTTAAGGATCCACTCAGCACCTTTCCCCCATCTGGAATCGCTTAGGGATCCACTCAGCACCTTTCCCCCATCTGGAATCGCTTAGTGATCCACTCAGCACCTTTCCCCCATCTGGAATCACTTAGGGATCCACTCAGCGCCCTTCCCCCATCTGGAATCGCTTAGGGATCCACTCAGCGCCCTTCCCCCATCTGGAATCACTTAGGGATCCACTCAGCGCCCTTCCCCCATCTGGAATCGCTTAGGGATCCACTCAGCGCCCTTCCCCCATCTGGAATCACTTAGGGATCCACTCAGCGCCCTTCCCCCATCTGGAATCGCTTAGGGATCCACTCAGCGCCCCCTGCCCCCATCTGGAATTGCTTAGGGATCCACTCAGCACCCTTCCCCCATCTGGTATCGCTTAGGGATCCACTCAGCACCCTTCCCCCGCCCCCATCTGGAATTGCTTAGGGATTCACTCTGCGCCTTCCCCCTCTGGAATCACTTAGGGATCTATTCCGTGCCCTTCCCATCTGGAATTGCTTCGGGATCCACGCAGTGCTCTTCTCCCAATGTGGGGTCCACTCAGGGATGCCCTCAGCGCCCTTCCCCGACCCCTGATCCCATCAGTGTCCTTCCTCCATCTGGGATGCCCCTCCCCCCACCCCACCAGGAGTGATCAAGACCGATTTGATCCACCTGCCCTGTTGTCTACTGCTAGAGAGGATGTTCTTGGGCCTACCACCACCCCAGGCCTCACTCCCAGGGAAACACCAGCAAAACTGGTGAGTGAGTCTACATTGTCCTGTGTATTTCAAAATGGAGCTCCAATATGACCAGTGTGTTCATTTCATTTCTCATTGGGTTGGGGGCAGGGTGTTTAAAAACAATATTATTCTGTCTGGTATGTCCCAGAAATTATAAATCCTGGTCCCTGTAAATCGACAGACCTCCCCATAGCTTTTACAACAGTGTCATCTTTACAACGAGTTATTAAAATTTTTTAATCTGTAAATATTGTAAAACATTTTAAAAATGGTACTTTCTTGTATTAAAAGGTGAATTTGGCTTCCTTTTGTAACTGCACAAGCCCTACTTTGTCAATCTACAAATGGGCTTTTCTGCAAATGGCAATTAATGTTCCTATAAATTGTGAATGTTAAATCTGACTTTTTTTTTCTTCAAATGTACTGGGGGAGGAAGTGTGTAAGTTTTAAAAAAATTCTTAAAATTTTTAAAATTGTAGAGAGCATGAGCCCAGCATGTCTAAGCACTTAAGAAATGCTTAAGAATTTTTAATTTTATTTCTTTATTTTTCTACCTCTGTAGCTAAGATTTTATACCATGCTACCTTTGTACCTGAGAAAATGGTGCCAGGAATGGTGACATTGTACATTTTTCACTGTCCTGTATGTCTATACAGGAGTATACATGGCAATAAAATCTAATTCTATTTCTCAAATTCACTCATGGGACATGGGCATCACTGACTGGTCAGTGTTTATTGCCCATCCTTAGTTGCCCCTTGAGAAAGTTGGGGGGTGAGCTGACTTGAATCGCTGCAGTCCGTGTGCTGTGGGTTGACCCACAATGCCTTTAGGGAGGGAATTCCAGGATTTTGACCCAGTGACACTGAAAGAACGGTGATATATTTCCAAGTCAGGATGGTGAGTGGCTTGAATGGGAATTTGTAGGGATGGTGTTCCCAAATATCTGCTGCCCTTGTCCTTCTAGATGGAAGTGGTCCTGGGTTTGGAAGGTGCTGTCTGAGGATCTTTGGTGAATTTCTGCAGTTCATCTTGTAGATGGTACACAGTGCTGCTACTGAGTGTCGGTGGTGGAAGGAGTGGAAATGGTGTTAGGTCTCATTGTACACATTCTGTAACAGCGTGGCTCCAGAGAGACTTGTGTAGTCCTTGTCCATGGGTCAATAAAACCTAATGACTGTAACAGTCTGGGACAGTACAGAAAGAAGGCCATTCAGCCCAACTTGTCAGTGCCAACTTGTGACCAAAGAATTGAATTGAATTTATTGTCACATGTACCGAGGCACAGTGAAAAGCTTTGTTTTGTGAGCAATACAGGCAGATCACAGAGTTAAGTTGCATAGATAGTAAATAATAGGTAAACAGTGGCAAAAACAACGACACAGGTACAGGCGAATGTTAAGTGTTTGTTTTCAGTATTCTAACAACAGTAGGGTAGAAACTGTTTTGAAACCAGCTGGTGTGTGTGTTCAGGCTTCGGTACCTTCTCCCCGATGGTAGAGGTTGTAGAAAAACATTGCCAGGGTGGGATGGGTCTTTGAGAATGCTGGCGGCCTTTCCTTGACACCGGGTACTGAGTGTCGGTGGTGGAAGGAGTGGAAATGGTGTTAGGTCTCATTGTACACATTCTGTAACAGCGTGGCTCCAGAGAGACTTGTGTAGTCCTTGTCCATGGGTCAATAAAACCTAATGACTGTAACAGTCTGGGACAGTACAGAAAGAAGGCCATTCAGCCCAACTTGTCAGTGCCAACTTGTGACCAAAGAATTCAATTGAATTTATTGTCACATGTACCGAGGCACAGTGAAAAGCTTTGTTTTGTGAGCAATACAGGCAGATCACAGAGTTAAGTTGCATAGATAGTAAATAATAGGTAAACAGCGGCAAAAACAACGACACAGGTACAGGCAAATGTTAAGTGTTTGTTTTCAGTATTCTAACAACAGTAGGGTAGAAACTGTTTTGAAACCAGATGGTGGGTGTGTTCAGGCTTCGGTACCTTCTCCCCGATGGTAGAGGTTGTAGAAAAACATTGCAAGGGTGGGATGGATCTTGAGAATGCTGGGGGCCTTTCCTTGACAGCGGGCCTGGCAGATGGATTCTGTAGATGGGAGGTTGGCCTTTGTGATTGTCCAGGCCGAGTTCACCACTCTCTGTAACCGTCTCCGATCTTGAATGGTACAGTTGCCATACCAGGTAGGGAAACATCCAGACAGAATGCTCTCGATGACGCACCTATTTAACAGGTAAACACTGGAATGCTGATCTTGACATCTTGAGGGTCAGATTCCACAAGGGTTTGTAGTCACGTTACACAAAGCCCAGGTTAGCCCATACTTGGAACTCACTGTGGGCTGCTTGAGGCATCATGCATTAGGAACTGTATCTCTGGAGTGCAGTGTCAATTCACCAGAATGATATCTACACTCGAAAGGTTACGCTCAGAGGAGATTCCACCACCTGCTGCTGTAGGACTTTAGGAGGTTAAAGGATAATTCAATGAAAGATTTCAAAGCTTTGATTTTCAGGGAGAAATTAATTCTGTTGGTTGAGAATCTAGGATCAGGGTAGAGCCTAAATCGTGCAAAATGCTCCTTCACATGATTGTTTGGTACAGGTTTCAAAGTCTTTCTGTTTTTAATTTGAAATTTGTGATGGATAAAGTAGAATTATCCAAAGATTGGGTGGGAAATGGAGCCAGGTTGCTGACTTGCTTAGGTTTCATTGAATGCTAGCACAGGTTTGACAGGCCGAATGGCCTCCTTTGGGAAAACTGTCCTTTCTCTCAGGAAGAAACGAAGTCTTTCTTATTTGTTTATCGTAAACACATGGTGAGATCGTGATCATTTTGCAAGGGGACAGTGATGTTCAAACTCTCTGCTATATTGTACAGTGAATGTACGCACGCCAAGAGGCAATGGCCGAGTGATTACTATCGCTAGACTATTCATTCAGGAAACTCAGCAAATGCTCTGGGGACCTGAGTTTGAACCCTGCTATGGCAGAGGGTGGAATTGGAAATCAGTAATAATCTGGAATTAAGAATCTAATAATACAAAGATTTCCAGGTCAGCTGAATTGGCCATGCTAAATCGTCCATCGTGTTAGGTGCATTAGTCAGGGGTAAATGTAGAGGAATGGGTGGGTTACTCTTCAGAGGGTCGATGTGGACCTGTTGGGCCAAAGGGCCTGTTTCCATACCGTAGGGAATCTAATCGAATCGAATCGAATGACCATGAAACCATTGCCAATTGTTAGAAAAACCCATCTGGGTCACTAATGACCCTTAGGGAAAGGAAGCTACCATCCTTACCTGGTCTGGCCTACATGTGACTCCAGACCCACAGCAATGGGGTTGACTCTCCACTGCCCCCAGCCTACTAAGCCACTCAGTTGAAGGGCAATTAGGGACAGGCAATAAATGTTGGCCAGCCAGAGGTGTCTTCATCCCATGAATCAAGTAAAATTAATCAATTGTCAAATATTTATTGTCAATAGAGGGTTGATTAAAGGTTGAAGTGTCCATGAATTCATGGTATCTCTCTTTCCCTCTCTCCCCCACCTCCATCTCTTTCTCTCTATTTCATTCTCTCACCCTTTCTGTCCTGTGTTCCTCTGTCTCTGGCCCTCTCTCTCCCCCACTCTGCTCCCCCACTTTCTCCTCCTGCTCT
>NC_057739.1:43054521-43057542 GCF_004010195.1 Chiloscyllium plagiosum
CTCTCTCTCTTTCCCCCTCCCTTCCTTCTCTCTCTCTTCCCTCGCTCTCTCGTTTCCCTCCTTCTCTCCCTCTTCCATCCCCCTCCCTCTCTTCCCCTGCTCTTGCCCCCCTCCCCCTCCCAGTTCACTGAGGAGAAACTGGGACAGGCAGAGAAGACGGAGCTGGATGCTCACTTTGAGAACCTGCTGGGGCGTGCAGACAGCACCAAAAACTGGACTGAGAAGATCCTGCGCCAGACTGAGGTCCTGCTTCAACCCAACCCAAGTAAGATCAGCCGGGGCAGGAGCTTCCATCTCGTACTGCCCTGGGTCTGCTCGGGTAACGCTCACATTAACAAACACTCAAAATCAAATGTTGAATTCTAAAGGGGAAACTGTGATTTTGGAAAGGTACTGGAAAGGCTCGATGAGGGCAATGCTGCTGATGTGATGTACATGGAGATATTTGAAATGCTGCCACACATCAGGCCTGTGAGGAAAGTTGTAGGCCGTGGAATAAAATGGTCAGTAACAACAAGGATACAAAATTGTCTGAATGAGCAGGAAAGAGAGAGGAATAATCAATGGATATTTTTCAGGCTGGAGGATTTTCAGGCCCCAAGGATCAATATTAGGATTTTTGTTCTTCCTGGTATACATTAATGACTTAGGTGTTGGCGTGCTGAGGGCAACTTTACAGATGACACTAAACCTGGAGGAATTGTAAATGGTGAGGGGGACAGCCTGGAACTGCAAAAGGACATTGACAAGTTAGCGGAGAGGTAGCAGATGAAGTTAAATGCAGAGAAGTGTGAGGAGGCACACTTTGGTCAGAAGAACATTAAAAGACAACATTAAATAAGGGATATAATTCTAATGGGGGTGCAGAAGCAGAGGGAGCTGGGGATATATCTGCACAATCACTGAAGGTGGCAGGACAGTTAATAGTGCATACAGTGTCCTCGACTTTATTAACAGGGGCTTGGGATACCAGAGCACGGAGGTGATGTTGAGCTGGTACAAGACACTGGTTGGACCTCAGATGGAGGATTGTGTACAGCTGTGGGCCCCACATTATACAAAAAAATGTGAATGTATCGGAGAGCGAGTGCAGGACTGGTTTACGAGAATGGTTGCAGAGGATGAGAAACTTTGGTTCTGAGAATCGATTGAAAAAATTGAAACTGTTCTCCTGAAGAGAAGAAAGCTAAGAAACCCATGACTGGCTTTGGGGAGTAATTGGGGAGAAAGTGTTCCCACTTGTAAAAGGAACAAGAGAGACATCGATTTAAAGTGAGCTGCAAGGATCTTGGAGCATAGAGCAGCACAACACAGGAACAGGCCTTATGGCCCACCCTGTCCGTACTGACCAAGATGCTATTCCAAACTGATCCCATCGACCTGCACATGGTCCATATCCCTGTATTCCCTGCCTGTCCATGTTTCTGAAATCTTGCTCCCTCAGCAAGGCTATGGAATTAATCAGCCACAGGATGGTTGGATAAAATGGTGTGCGGGGAAACGGAGAAGCCTCATTCTGGAAGGTTCCGAACACGATGTGCAAAAAGCCTATTTGTCCATCTGCACCAACTCTGTAACCCCTGCAGGTGCAGCTCAAGTATTTAGATTAGATTCTCTACAGTGTGGAAACAGGCCCTTCAGCCCAACTAGTCCACACTGACCCTCTAAAGAGTAACCCGCCCAGACCCATTTCCCTCTGACTAATTGATCTAACACTATGGGCAGTTTAGCATGGCCGATTCACCTGACCTGCACATCTTTGGACTGTGGGAGGAAACCAGAGCATCCGAAGGAAACCCACACAGACACGGGGAGAATGTGCAAACTCTACACAGACAGTCCCCCGAGGCTGGAATCGAACCTGGGACCCTGGTACTGTGAGGCAGCAGTGCTAGCCACTGTGCCGCCCATCTAAGTCTCTGTACCTCTAACATAAGACCCTAACACACAGGAGCAGGAGTAGGCCATTCAGCCCTTTGAACCTGCTCCACCATTCAATATGATCATGGCTGATCATCCAACTCCATCCCCTGTTCCTGCTTCGCGCCCCCAACACCTTTTGATCCCTTTAGCCCTAAGAACTGTATCCACCACATAGTCATAGTTATAGAGTTACTCATCCATGCTGACCAGATATCCTAACCTAACCTAGTCCTGTTTGCATTTGGCCCATATCCCTCTCAACCCTTCCTATTCATATACCTATCCAGATGCCCTGTAGTTCAGGACTCCCCCACCCCAGGGAAAGATCTTGTCAATTTACGCTATCCATGTCTCTCATGATTTTGTAAAACTCAAAAAGGCCCTTGAAAATATTGAATGTTTTTTCTGTGGCAGACAATTCCCGTTATAGGAATCCTGAAAATTTGCCTCAACTGCCCCTTTTTCGTTTCTTAAAGACATTTTGTTTGATTTTAATTTTATCCCTTCATGGGATGTGGGTAGCTCCGACAAGGGGCAGCATTTATTGCCCGTCCCTAACTGCCCTTGAAGTGAGTGGCTTTGTCAGCTATTTCCCAGGGCAGTGAAGAGCCAATCATGTTGCTGGAATCAGATGTAGGCCAGACCAGGTAAGGACGGCAGATTTCCTTCCTGAAAGGGCATTAGAGTTTTTACAAACAAGGTTAGCTGGCCATGATTGTAGAAGCTTTTAATCCCAAATTTTTTTATTGAATTAAAACTTCACCAGCCGTGGTTGCATAGACAACAGGAGCAGGATTAGACCATTCATCCCCTCCAAGGTAAAAACAATGACTGCAGATGCTGGAAACCAGATTCTGGATCAATGGTGCTGGAAGAGCACAGCAGTTCAGGCAGCATCCGAGGAGCTTCAGCAAAATCGACATTTTGGGCAAAAGCCCTTCATCAGGAATAAAGGCAGAGAGCCTGAAGCGTGGAGAGATAAGCTAGAGGAGGGTGGGGGTGGGGAGAGAATAGCATAGAGTACAATAGGTCAGTGGGGGAGGAGATGAAGGTGATAGGTCAGGGAGGAGAGGGTGGAGTGGATAGGTGGAAAAGGAG
>NC_057739.1:43058523-43063807 GCF_004010195.1 Chiloscyllium plagiosum
GCCTTACTGAAGTCCATATAGATCACATCTACCGCTCTGCCCTCATCAATCCTCTTTGTTACTTCTTCAAAAAACTCAATCAAGTAAGTGAGACATAATTTCCCACACGCAAAGCCATGTTGACTATCCCTAATCAGTCCTTGTCTTTCCAAATACATGTACATCCTGTCCCTCAGGATTCCCTCCAACAACCTGTCCACCACTGAGGTCAGGCTCACCGGTCTATAGTTCCCTGGCTTGTCTTTACCACCCTTCTTAAACAGTGGCACCACGTTAGCCAACCTCCAGTCTTCCGGCATCTCACCTGTGACTATCGATGATACAAATATCTCAGCAAGGGACCCAGTGATCACATCTTTGGACTGTGGGAGGAAACCGGAGCATCCAGAGGAAACCCACACAGACGCAGGGAGAATGTGCAAACTCCACACAGTCAGCTGAGGCTGGAATCGAACCCAGGTCCCTGGTGCCGTGAGGCTACAGTGCTAACCACTGGGCCACCAAGACCTTTTCCTGCTCTGGTATACTCTCTTCCACCCTCTTCTGTCAGGCAGAAGATATAAAAGTTAATATTTAATTATGAACAGATTCAAGAGCAGCTTCCTCCCGGCTGTTGTCAGACTTTTGAATGAACCTCTTTCATGTTAATACCGATCGCTCTCTGCACCTTCTCAGTTGCTGTAATGCTGTATCCTGCATTCTGTTGTTACCTGATGCATTTGTAGAGTACAATCTCTCTGTAAAGCACTTAAGACAACACTTCTCACTGCACCTCATGTGGCAGTAATAAATCAAATCCAATTATTAGCTCAGTGACCTTCCTGCTGTACCCATGTCTCCCCCATTCTCACTGGTCTCCTGTGATGACATATTTGTAGTCGCCATTAATTTATTTCTGACTGAGTTGAGTTCTATTCCCTCCAGATTACATTGTGCTGTAACCTTTTGTGGAGCTATCACTGGGGGCTGCCCATGAGGGAGTCCCAGTGGGGAGCATTGTAACCTCTTCTCTCGGGAACTCTGCTGCCAGTCGCTCGTCCTTTTAAACCTCACTTGTTTTCTTTCTCTCTTTTTATATAAGAAATGGAAGCAGGAGACTGCCCTGTTATTCAGTTAGCTCAACCTCACTCTTTCTGCACTATCTCTATCTCTGTCAGCAAACCTATCGACCTCTGTCTTGAAGCTTCTCAACGATAGAGCTTTGTCAGCTCTCGGGCAGAGAATCCTAAGGATTCGTACAGGTTTTGGGACGTCATGTAGAGGTTGTACAGGACGTCAGTGAGGCCAATTCTGGTTGCCCTGCGATAGGAAGGATATTATTAAATTGGAGAGGGTTCAAATCACACCACAGCAATGAGTGGAGCCTCAATTTAGCACATACATTTAGAATCGAAAGCCTGTCCAATTGGCAGTGACCATAACAATCATCCACAATTATGAAAACAAAACTGATCTGGTTCACTAATGTCCCTCAAGGAAGGAAATCTGCCATCCTTAGCTGGTCTGGCCTCCAAGTGACTCCAGACCCACAGCAGTGCAGGTAGCTCTGAAAAGCCTGTTGGGTAATTAGGGATGGCCAATAAATCGAGTCATGGAGACGTACAGCGCGGAAACACACCCTTCAGTCCAACGCGTCCACACCGAACGTAATCCCAATCTAAACTAGTCCCACCTGCCTGCTCCTGGCCCATATCCCTCCAAACCTTTCCCAATTCATGTTCTTATCCAACTGTCTTTTAAACGTTGTAATTGTACTCACAAGTTCATTCCAGACACAAACCACTCTCTGTGTAAAAAATTGCCCTTCATTTCCTTTTGAAAACTTTCTCTTCTCCCCTTAAAAGTATGCCTCCTAATCTTGAACTCCCCCACCCTAGGGAAATGACTTCTGTCATTCACCTTATCTATGCCCCTCAAGATTTTGTAAATCTCTATCAGGTCACCCCTCAGCCTCAGACAGTAGTGGATAGTACAGTTGTTTCATAAAATGAGAATGTACTTCACTGACTTACCCAAAGTCTTGTCAGTGTAACCGAGCCATATATGACACAGAAGGATGTCAGTCAGTCTGTGCTGGCTCTCTGTGGAACAATCCAGATGTGCAGTTCCACATTCTATCTCCGTAGTCCTGCAGATTTATTATCTCTCGGTGTATATTTGACTTCCTTTTGAGATCGAACATCATCTCAACTTCCACCCCTTCAGGGGCAGCAGGTTCTGGTTTGTGACCACTTGCTGCATTAAATGTTCTTCCTCACATCGCTTCTGCATCTCTCATTTGAAATCTTAAAACTATCTCTAGTTCTTGGGCCAACAGCCAATGGGAACAGCCTTTTTTGGTCTACTTTTTCTGACCGGTTATCATCTTCTACACTTCCATCAAATCTCCCCTCCATCTACTTTGTTCCAGCACTTCTCCAAACTTTATAGTTAAAAGAAGACAGTCCTGAAAGGATTCTGTTGTGTCCCATTAGCATGCGGTTAACACACTGTATAATATGAATTGTGTTTGATAGACAGGGGAGCCCAAGATTATGGGGAGATAGACAGGGAAGTGGAGCGCAAACAGATCAGCCATGATATTTTGAACAGTGGAGCAGGTTTGACTTGTCCAATGGTCTGTTCCTGAGTCCTAACTTTCTATACAGGATAAAACAAAACTGAAAAAAAATGGGGATAGAGAATATTCTTCATAATTGAAAGGTGCTACAAGTTTTAGGACAGGCAGTAACAGGATGCACGTTGTCACTTAAAATGTAGGCAGCAGTGCAGCACTATTTTGAATTCCAACATTGCTGAGCCAATGAAAAGCTTCAATTCAGTATTCTCAGAGTACAACTCAGCTGGATCAAGGTAAATTATCTGGTTTGATAGGACCATAGAGAAGGAACCTTACTCTGTCTAACCCAAGCTGTACCTGCTCTGGGAAAAACCTGCTCTGATTTTGAATCCTGTACAAGTGATGCAAGAGTATGACAGAGAAAAACAAGTTGATAATTACTATATACTTGCTGGTATGTTGAACATTGGGGAAGTGGTAAGAAGTCACAAATTTATGAACATATTTACTGTCCATTCCATTTTTATACAGGCTTTCAGCTATTATTCTACTGACAAAGCTTTTGCCAGTACCAGTCCAGCCGTGTAGAGAAAGGGTGAGAGGTTTCTTTGCATCCTTATTACTCAGGAAGCCTTCGATCGCCTTTGGAATCACATCCAATGCAATATGTTGCCCAAACAGCTGCTCCTTTAAGGAGGTTTCCAATCCTATTTTAAAAACAACCAGAAACAGATAAATACACACACAGGACACATGCAATACACAGCTACAGTCAGAGAGAAACAGTACAGCAGCTAAGTGTAAAAGTAATAGGGTCATGATAGTAGGGGATTTCAACCTCCCCAACATTAACTGGGGTAGTCAGTGTGAAAGTTTAGAGCGAGCAATATTGTTAAAATGCATCTAGGACAGCTTTTAAAATCAGTAAATGGAAAGCCCTACAAAGGAGGAGGTAGTACTGAACTTAATTTTAAGACAAGAAAGGTGGGCAAGTGGTTGAAGCATCAATGGGGGAGCATTTTGCAAACAGCGATTATAAATTTGTTCAACTCAAAATTGTTATGGAAAAGAACAAGAACAGACAAGGGATAAAAATCAAAATCCTCAACTGGGTTCTCACCAATACAACAATTGGTGGATGTTAAATAATGACATAAGAATAGCATTAGATTACAGGAGAATATACACCGGCCGGTCAGATGGGCCAATCAATGGAAAACAGAATTCAATCCGGATAAATGTGAGCTGATGCATTTGGGCAGAACAAACAATGAATGTTACGACACTGAGAAGCACTGAAGATCAGAGGGACATAGGTGTACATGTCCAACAGTTCCTTATGGTATCCTGAAGAAGGGCTTATGCCCGAAACGTCGATTCTCCTATTCCTTGGATGCTGCCTGACCTGCTGCGCTTTTCCAGCAACACATTTTCAGCCCTTATGGTATCAAGACAGATAGACAAAGTGGTTAAGGAGACATAGGGGATTCTTCCCTTTATTTGTCAAGGCATACAGTTTAAACTGTACAGTGCAATATGTTGCTGAACTGACATTAATGTGTACAGTTTTGGTTTCCTTATTTGAAACTAAAAATGTAATTGCATTAGCAGTTCAGAGATGGTTCACAACTCAGTTCTGGAGTGAAGCGCTTATGTTATGAGGAAAGTCTGACCACACGATGTCTTTATCCATCGGAGTTTCAAAAAAAAAGAAACAAGGGTGACTTTATTGAAACTTAGAAGATCTCAAGGAGATGAGATAGGATGAACATCAGGAGGAACTTCACAGGATAATGAGGTCTCTTTTTTAAAAAGAGAGTTGAGGAGAAATGTTTTTCTCTCAGACAGTCACCTTTCCAAGACGTCTTTAAATTTATTTGTGGGCGAGTGTTTTAAAAAATTCTCAAGGTCAGGTTCGTAGGAGAGTAGTCTGACACAGAACAAACGACCAAGAGGCGAGTCTGCTAGAATATGGGCATTTTATTCCCCGCAGCGTCGCCACAACCAACGGGTCTGGCTTATACTCACTCTACATGTTACCGGAACTGGGAGCCGTCAGTTCTCGTAGAGCGGTTGCAAACAACCCACGCTCGGCGGTTAAACGTAACCCCGGAGCAGACTCACCGAACTGGAGACTTTTCCAGCTGATATACTCTTTTCCAGATATAAACATTCATGTGAACAGCAGAGCAAGGCTAAAAAACACATTCCATTCTGGTTACATACAGATAAGAAGATTCACACGGGGAGGTGTGTAATAAGATTCACACGGGACTAAGCAACACCTCCATTCCGGTTAGATTCACACATGTATTGGGACATAATTTTACACCACAAAAGGTGAAGCTGTTCTATGAAGCCCCATGAGCTTGCAGACCTATATATCATTTTTGTGCAAATGGAACATTGCTTTAGAGTCTGCCTTTCTGATAAAATTGGACCAGCTTCTTGACTTTTCTTTGTGATAGTACACAAACCAGTGTCTGCCTGGTGATTATGGGAGGTTGGAAAAAGGGACTATACGTGAATAAACTGAAGGAAAAGGGGCTGGTGTTTAAGGGTGTTAGCTAAAGGGATTTGGAAGAAGAGCTTGAGTGTTTTCAAATTACTAAAAGTTTCACTCACTTCATTAATTATTCAGATTAGATTAGATTACTTACAGTGTGGAAACAGGCCCTTCGGCCCAACAAGTCCACACCGCCCCACCGAAGCGCAACCCACCCA
>NC_057739.1:43063971-43067940 GCF_004010195.1 Chiloscyllium plagiosum
TCCTAGTCCCCTCCCCAACCTCTCTGACCTAGCCCCCCTTTCCTCTGTGACCTATCCCCTGCCCCACCTCTCTCTCTCTGCTAGGCTCTGCCTAATTCTGTCTGTCTGACGGGGAGCCATGTTGAGTGGAGGTCTTTGCAGGTTGGATTGAAGCATAGAAACGTAGTAACTAGGAGCAGGAGTAGGCCGTTCTGCCCAACGAGCCTCTTCCCACCCCCACCGCCCCAACTCAGTGTGCTCAGGCCTGAATCCAACGCATTAGACTGCTCCTGCTTTTATAGGAACAGGAGTATGCCATTCGGCCCTTTGAGCCTGTTCTGTCATTCAATGAGATCATGGTGGATCTGTGGCCTGAGTCCATGTGGTCCTGATCCTGTAATAGCTCTCCTTAACATAAAAACCGTATCTATCTCACATTTACAATTAACCGCTGATCCGGCATCCCCTGCCATTTGGGGAAGAGAGTTCCAAATCTCTACCACCTCCATATCCTTTGATCCCTTGAGCTCCAAATGCTGCATCCAACTCCTTCTAGAAACTGTACAATGTGTTGACCTCAGCTGCTTCCTGTGGCAGTGAATTCCACAGGCTCACCACTCTCTGGGTGAAAAACCGTTTGGTAATGTCATTCTCAGGGGATTTGTAAGATGTTTGCATGGTTGTTGTAAGAACAGGACAGCACATGGACAGGCTGATCCAAGATGGCGGTGGAGAAGGACCCTTCAGCTGGAGTTTGTCTACTCCGGCGGGGAGGTGTTTAGATGGCAAGGAGGTGCTGGAGTGGTGTTTAGATGGTGCAGGGAGGTGTTTAGATGAGTATTTGAAATGCTATGGTAAAGAAAGCCAGGGGCCTGGAACATGGGATTTGAATAGATGGATGTTTGGTAACCAGCATGAATATGATGGGCCCAAGGGCCTCCTTTTGCTCTGTAAATCCGTGTTTGTGGATAACTAGTTTCAGCCTCGGGATTGCTAGTCCAATAACTTGGGCACTGTAACCTCGGGCAGAGGAGAGAGAATTGCTGTGGAGAGTGGGATATGGTTCTGGTGTTCAGTTTGAAAGCTCAGCCAGGAGTTAGCTACCTCAGTGATGACACACAAGGAAGGGTCACCACTTGTGGAACTTAAAACAAAACATTCATTCATGGGGATGAGGGTGTCCCTGATCAGGCTGGTATTCATTTTCTGGCTGGTAAGGGTCAACCCTTATGGGAGGCACAGTGGCACAGTGATTAGCACTGCTGCCTCACAGCGCCAGAGACCCAGGTTCAATTCCCGCCTCGGGCAACTGTCTGTGTGGAGTTTGCACATTCTCCCCGTGTCTGCGTGGGTTTCCTCCAGGTGCTCCAGTTTCCTCCCACAGTCCAAAGATGTGCAGGTTAGGGTGGATTGGCCATGCTAAATTGCCCGTAATGTTAAGTGAAGGGGTAAATGTAGGGGAATAGGTCTGGGTGGGTTGCTCTTTGGAGGGTGGACTTGTTGGGCCGAATGGCCTGTTTCCATACTGTAAGTAATCTATCTAACCCATTGCTGTGGGTCTGGAGTCACGTGTAGGCCAGACCAGGTAAAGGTGGCAGTTTCCTTCCTTAAAGGGCATTGGTGAACCAGACGCGTTTTGCCTCATCATGGTTATGGTCGTCATTAAACTCTTATTTCCAGATGTTTATTTAATTCACATTCCACCATCTGCTGTGGTGGGATTTGAACCCAGGTCCCCAGAACATTATCAGAGTCTCTGGATTAACAATCCAGCGATAATATCATGAGGCCATGGCTTTCCCTGAGACCATAACGTTGGCAGAATCCACTAGTGAAATCCTGATATCTGCAGTGAATCCATTCCAGGAAGGATTGAGTAAACGGTGATGTTCGCCAGCATTTCAGACTGCAACTGGGGGCAGAGGAACACTGTACATAGAACATTACAGCGCAGTACAGGCCCTTCGGCCCTCGATGTTGTGTTGAGCTGTGGAACCAATCTGAAGCCCATCTAACCGACACTATTCCATTTTCATCCAGATGTTTATCTAATGGCCACTTAAATGCCCTTAAAGTTGGCAGTTCATTCCATGCCCCTACTACCCTGAGTAAAGAAACTACCTCTGACATCTGTCCTATATCTATCACCCCTCAATTTAAAGCTGTCCCCTCACACTAGCCATCACCATCTGAGGAAAAAGGTTCACTGTCCACCCTACCTAACCCTCTGATTATTGTGTATGTCTCAATTAAGTCACCTCTCAAGCTTCTTCTCTCTAACAAAAACAGCCTCAAGTCCCTCAGCCTTTCCTCGTAAGACCTTCCCTCCATACCAGGCAACATCCTAGTAAATCTCCTCTGCGCCCTTTCCAAAGCTTCCACATCCTTCCTATAATGCAGTGACCAGAACTCTACACAATGCTCTAAGTGTGACTGCAACAGAATTTTGTACAGATGCAACATGATCTCATAGTTCCAAAACTCAATCCCTCTACCAATAAAAGCTAACACACCGTATGCCTTCTTAACAGCCCTATCAACCTGGGTGGCAACTTTCAGGGATCTATGTACATGGACACCGAGATCTCTCTGCTCATCTACACTACCAAGAATCTTACCATTAGCCCAGTACTCTGCATTCCGGTTACTCTGACCAAAGTGAATCACCTCACACTTGTCCGCATTAAACTCCATTTGTCACCTTTCAGCCCAGTTCTGCAGCTTATCTATGTCCCTCTGTAACCTACAACATCCTTCGTCACTATCCATAACTCCGTTGACCTTAGTGTCATCCGCAAATTTACTAACCCATCCTTCTATGCCCTCATCTAGGTCATTTATAAAAATGGCAAGCAGCAGTGGCCCCAAAACAGATCCTTGCGATATACCACTAGTAACTGAACTCCAGGATAAACATTTCACATCAACCACCACCTTCTGTCTTCTTTCAGCGAGCCAATTTCTGATCCAAACCATTAAATCACCTTTAATCCCATACCTCCGTATTTTGTGCAATAGCCTACCGTGGGGAACCTTATCAAATGCCTTACTGAAATCCATATACACCACATCAACCACTTTACCCTCATCCACCTGTTTGCTCACCTTCTCAGAGAACTCAATAAAGTTTGTGAGGCACAACCTACCCTTCACAAAACCTTGTTAACTATCCCTAATCAATTTATTCCCCTCTAGATGATTATAAATTCTATCTCTTATAATCCTTTCAAACACTTTACCCACAACGGAAGTAAGGCTCACTTGTCTATAATTTCCAGGGTTGTCTCTAATCCCCTTCTTGAACAAGGGGACAACAATCCCTAATCAATTTATTCCCCTCTAGATGATTATAAATCCTATCTCTTATAATCCTTTCAAACACTTTACCCACAACCGAAGTAAGGCTCATTCGTCTATAATTTCCTGTCTCTAATCCCCTTCTTGAACAAGGGTCAACATTTGTTACTCTCCAGTCTTCTGGCACTATTCCTGTAGACAATAACGACATAAAGATCAAAACCAAAGGCTCGGCAACCTCCTCCCTGGCTTCCCAGAGAATCCCAGGATAAATCCCATCCAGCCCAGGAGACGTATCCAGTTTTACACTTTCCAGAATTGCTAACACCTTCTCCTCATGTACCTCAATCCCATCTAGTCTCATAGCCTGGATCTCAGTATTCTCCTCGACAACGTTGTCTTTTTCTAGTGTGAATACTGACGAAAAATATTCATTTAGCACTTACCCTATCTCCTGTGACTCCATGCACAACTTCCCACTACTATCCTTGACTGGCCCTAACCTTACTCTAGTCATTCTTTTATTTCTGAAATACCTATAGAAAGTGTGAGGGTTTTCCCTGATCCTATCTTCCAACAACATCTCATGTCCCCTCCCGGCACTTCTCAGCTCTCTCTTTAGGTCTTTCTTGGCTAACTTGTAACTCTCAAGTGCCCTAACTGAGCCTTCACATCCCATCCTAACATAAGTCG
>NC_057739.1:43068440-43070332 GCF_004010195.1 Chiloscyllium plagiosum
TGCTGTTATAACTGCTGTATTTATACAGAGTTAAAAATCACACAACACCAGGTTATAGTCCAACAGGTTTATTTACAAGCACTAGCTTTCGGAGCGCTGCTCCTTCATCAGGTGGTTGTGGAGAACAAGCTTATAACCTTGTAAAGGAGCAGCGCTCCGAAAGCTAGTGCTTCCAACACCTGGTGTTGTGTGATTTTTAAGTCTGTACACCCCAGTCCAACACTGGCTCCTCCAAACTGTGTTTATACAGCACGTCAGTATGGTTCAAAACACTGAAGACTGTTTGAGAGATACCTGGGTTTGAAGCAGTGACCTAGAGATGCAGTTCCTTTTAGGTACACTGAAGAGATGACAGGGAATTTGCAGCGGGGGGGGGAGGAGGGGCACGGGGGGAGCTGGAATTGTTCCTGCCAAAACCAAACACTTTTGTTAATGTAAACGGCTGGGTTTCTTTGTCAATCAAGACTTTTGATTTTCTATCCATTTACTGACTTGATTTGCATAATGAATTAAGTTTAGACAGCATCTGATTTAAAGGATCTCCATTAGCCCTCAGAGTTTCAAAAGGTTGCTTCAAGTTAATTTAGTGCTCTGATACCTCCTTTTACAAACATCAGCACAATTGAATGAATAATGTGGGTGTTGGGCTGGGATACACAAAGTCAGAACCAGTTGGATTATAAACTAGTGTCATGTGACTTCGAACAATTGATTGAAACCTTGAGGGTGCAGGATGTGTTTGTGTGGGATTTGGTGAGGGAGTGGGTGAAACAGTCAGGAGGCAGACTTGGGGTTTACTGCTGAACAGGAAGGAAATGACTAGCAGCTTTGATTTAGGTATAGTGTTTCTCTTGGTGATATCCCTAAACTAGAACTAGAGGGCATAGGTTGAGGGTGAGAGGGGAAAGATATAAAAGGGACCTAAGGTGTAACTTTTTCACACAGAGGGTGGTGCATATGGAATGAGCTGCCAACATTTAAAAGGCATCTGGATGGGTGTACGAATAGGAAGGGTTTAGAGGGATATGGGCCAAGTGCTGGCAAATGGGATTAGATTAGGTAGGGATATCTGGTCAGCATGGATGAGTTGGACGGAAGGGTCTGTTTCAATGCTGTACATCTCTATGAATCTATGACTATATACTGGCCCGGGGGTTTGTCCAGAGAAAATACCCTGATTCTGGGATTGTCTTACCTGGAGGGGTTGAGTAGGTTGGGCTTGTGCTCACTGGAGTTTAGGATGAATGAAAAATTAAAGAATGCATTGAGCATGCTTGCCTTGATTGGTTAGACCTTTGCAGTACAGGGGTTGGGACATCACGGTGAGGTTGTACAAGACATTGGTGAGAAGTCTTCTGGTGTATTCGGTGCAGTCTGGTCATTCTGTTATAGGAAGGAATTAACCTGGAGAGGGTTCAGAGAAGATTGACCAGGATGTTGCCAGGAACAGAGGGTTTGAGATAGAAAACTAAACGGGAAAGACTGGGACCTCTTTCACTGGAGCATAGGAAATTGAGGTGACTGCAATTTATAAAATCATGAGGGGTACAGATAAGGTCAATGACAAGGGTCTTTTTCCTAGGGGGCCAAGTTCAAAACGAGAGTGCATATTTTTAAGGTGAGAGGAGAAAGATTTAAAAAGGACAATGTTTTTATGCAGAGGGTGTGTGTGTGTGTGTGTGTGTGTGTGTGTGTGGAATGAACTGCCAGAGGAAGTGGTGGATGTGGGTACAGTTACAACATTTAAATGACATTTGGATAATAGAGTCATACAGTCATAGAGATGTACAGTATGGAAACAGACCCTTCAGTCCAACCTGTCCATGCCGACCAGATATCCCAACCCAATCTAGTCCCACCTGCCAGTACCCGGCCCATATCCCTCCAAACCC
>NC_057739.1:43070443-43074835 GCF_004010195.1 Chiloscyllium plagiosum
CCTCTCCCTGTAGCTCAAATCCTCCAACCCTGGCAACATCCTTGTAAATCTTTTCTGAACCCTTTCAAGTTTCACAATATCTTTCCGATAGGAAGGAGACCAGAATTTCACAGAATAGAAAAGGTTTGAAGGGATATGGGCAAAGTGCAGGCAGGGAGGTATGGTTTAGTTTGGGAGCATAGTCGGCGTAGATTAGTTGGATGGAAGGGTCTGTTTCTGTGCTGTGACTCTATCTGGAAGGGGCTTGTTAGTGGAAGTGCAGAGATGTTCCCTTGTGGGAGAGTCTGGGGCCAGCAGACGCCATCGCACAGTAATGGGCCAGCACAGTGAAGATAGAGCTGAGGAAGAACTTGCTTTCTCAGAGGGGGAGTGACTCTCTTTACTGCAGAAGGCCACTGAGGCTGGGTTCGGTATTTGAGGCAGAGATAGGGTTTTAATTGGGAAGGGAATTGTGAGCTATGGGGAACCAGCAGGGAAGTGTAGTTGAGGATTATTGGATCAACCATGATCTCATTGAATGAAGAAGCAGACTCAATGGGCTGAATGACCTAGGTCTGCTGCTGTGTTTACTGGTGTTATGGTGTAACACGGTGCAATAATGAATGTCCCCTCTCAGGTAGCACCCTGATCAAGGTGGGTGAGGCCCAGAGACACCTGGGAGCTGCTGACCGGGATTTCATCCAGTCTTCCATGATCAACTTCCTCACCCCACTACGGAACTTTCTGGAAGGAGATTGGAAGACCATCTCGGTGAGTTTGAAGGGACTTACCTGACGCTGCCGCACTGTAGCTGACATCAGACTGCACTCCTTCAGGAGCAGTTTGAAATATTATGGTGTCCTTGAATTTCCAACATCTTCCAACTCACAGAGGGAGTGCTGCACTGTCGGAGGGTCAGTGCTGAGGGAGTACCACACTGTCGGGGGGGTCAGTGTTGAGGGAGTACCGCACTGTCGGAGGGTCAGTGTTGAGGGAGTACCGCACTGTCGGAGGGTCAGTGCTGAGCGAGCGCCGCGCTGAGGAAGTGGGCACTGTCAGAGGGTCAGTACTGAGGGAGTACCGCACTGTCGGAGGGTCAGTGTTGAGGGAGTGGGCACTGTCGGAGGGTCAGTGTTGAGGGAGTACCGCACTGTCGGACGGTCAGTGCTGAAGGAGCGCCACGCTGAGGGAGTGGGCACTGTCGGAGGGTCAGTGCTGAGGGAGTACCACACTGTCGGAGGGTCAGTGCGGAGGGAGTACCACACTGTCGGACGGTCAGTGCTGAGGGAGTGCCACACTGTCAGAGGGTCAGTGCAGAGGGAGCGGGCATTGTCAGAGGGACAGTGCTCAGGGAGTGGGCACTGTCAGATGGTCAGTGCTGAGGGAGAGGGCACTGTCGGAGGGTCAGTGCTGAGGGAGTGGGCACTGTCGGAGGGTCAGTGCTGAGTGAGTGGGCACTGTTGGAGATTCAGTGCAGAGGGAGTGCCGCACTGTCGGTGGGTCAGGGCTGAGGGAGTGGGTACTGTCAGATGGTCATTGCTGAGGGAGTGGGCACTGTCGGAGGGTCAGCGCTGAGGGAGCGCCGCAATGTTGAAGGGTCAGCGCTGAGGGAGTGGGCACTGTCGGAGGGTCAGTGCTGAGGGAGCGCCGCACTGTCGGAGGGTCAGTGCTGAGGGAGCACCGCACTGTCGGAGGGTCAGTGCTGAGACTGGCAAGGACCAGCTACTGGAAAGTGGGAACAGAGTGGGCAGTGTAGACAAGAAGGGCTGAATGGTCTCTTTCTGTGCAATAACGTCCCTGCGATTCTAATGGCTGAAGTGTGTGATAATGAATTTGCGAGGGTGCAGTAAGGAGGGTGTTTTCTCTTTGTCTCCCTCTCTCTCTCTCTCTCTCTCTCTGTGTCTTGGTTTCTCTCTGTTACAGAAGGAGAGGAGACTCCTGGAAAACAGACGCCTGGATTTGGACGCGTGTAAGGCCCGGTTAAAGAAGGCGAAGGCAGCCGAGGCGAAGGCAGCAGTATGTGACTCCATTTTCAAACCCCTCTCTATAATCCGTTAACTCTCCCTGGTTTCAAAACGGCCGTCAAACCTCAAATTGCAACTGGAAGCTGGAGCAAGCCATGCTTGTTGCTGACCTGTTCACACTGGGAGTGTTAATGTGCTTGCATGAATGAATCAATCTCTCTCATGTCTGCCTACATTACTAAATAACGTTCTGCTCTTTTTAACTCGGTGCCGTGAACTCAAATGTGCGCGGACGTTCTGACTGACCCATGTTCTTTCTCTTGTCTTCTGCGCAGTGTGAGGGAGAAGTGAGTACTTGTTGATTGAACTGCTGCTTTCCCTGACCTGGTTTCCTGTAATATTCTAGTAGGATTTATATATACGGTTAACACAAACCGTTTTGCTTCATTCACTGCCTGATGGACTGATGGGATTTGCACAGAAACTGTCCCTGCTGTGTTTGTAGGAGTGATGGGTTCACTATCCCACTCTGTGTGTGTGTGTGTGTCTGCTGTTAGGTTTAGTGCAGTAGCTGGAGATGTGCTGGGAACTTTTGACTCATTCAATCACTTTTGTTCCTGAATCTGCTTTTAAAATCGTTGAGATGTTCCATCCCTTTCTTGTTAGCAACTCTGAGCGTCCGGCTCCCTGTAAGTCGTTTTAAAAAAGAACTATAGATGCTCTGAGGTGGAGATGCTGGTGTTGGGCTGGGGTGGACAAAGTTAAAAATCACACAACACCAGGTTATAGCCCAACTGGTTTATTTGGAAGCACTAGCTTTCGGAGTGACGCTCCTTCATCAGGTGGTTGTGACAATCATCTGATGAAGGAGCAGCGCTCCGAAAGCTAGTGCTTCCAAATAAACCTGTTGGACTATAACCTGGTGTTGTCAGATTTTTAACTTTGTCGATGCTCTGTCTCAGGCTTGCCTCAGTACTCCAGGGAAACACCGGAGATGGCAGAGTGAGGACACACAGGGAGGCACTGAGATGGGTTTACTCAGTGGACAAGGAATAGAGTGTCAGCCCTCTCACTCCCAGAGATTCCTTCCCCCTGACTGTAATGCTCTGAGGAAGAGTTGAGAAAAACACAGTCATTCCTGAGCTGAGCGATCACTTACCTCCTCCTTCTCATTCCCTCCATTTCTCCATCCCCCGTTCTTCCCCTTGGTCTTTTTGTCTCACCAAAGCCCCCCCCACACCATCCAAACCTGTGACCTTTTACCAAAAACACCAACTGCTGGAGATCACAGTGGGTCAGGCAGCATTCATCGAGAGAGAGAGAGAGAGCAAGCTAACGTTTTGAGTCTAGCCAACTCTTCTTCAGAGCTGATGTGAAGTGTGGAGGGGGCAGTATTGATGCGACAGTGGGGAGGATAGGGGCGGAGAGGTGGTGGAGGAGTGCTGGGGGAGAGAGGATGTTGACCGTGCAGATTGAGTAATCACCCCAATGAAAGCCTGCTTTCCTAATGTTTCTGCCAGCCCTGAGCAAAGAGGCCAGTCCCAGGTTGATGTAAGGATGTCAAGAATCCTACAGCACAGGCGGAGCTCACTCAGCCCATCGTGCCTGTACTAACCCTTTGGAAGAACTCTGCAATGGGTGCCACTGTCCCAGTGTCCTCCTTACTCCTGTAACCCGAGAATATTTCTCCCACCTGAGATGACTCATGTTAGACAGCACCAGTAAGCACACCCCTCCCCATCCCTCTATCCTACACCGTGCAGAGTTGGAATTATTATCACCCGCTGTTCCTTCAGAGTGGCTGAGTCAAAAACCCTGGAACTGCCTTCCCAATGATGGCCCTGACTCTCCAACGCCCCATTAGTGAAGCTCACCACCATGTTTTCCTGAAGGGCCAATTAGGTCCAGGCAATAAGTGCTGTAGTGAGGCCCATGCAGGTGAAAAATACTCAGCGTGGCAGCTCTCCCTGCCATGACGGGGTGGGAGGTGGGAGGTGAAGGTTCATCCCTCCCATCTCTGTTTGAGCTGCAAGATGGTAGAGCTCAGGGACCAGCAGGAGTGCAGCCCGTTGTGTTCCATGACTCAATCCCGGGCTGGATTGACCAATCAAAGTTGAGATTGGAGCAGAGATGTGTAAGCTATCTGTAAATGTTAAAACAAGCCTGTGATTCAATCCACTCTGGTACCAACAAAGGCTCCATGACCCCAGTGTGTGTGAGAGTATGTGTGCGTGTGTGAGAGGTGAGAGTGTGTGCGTGTGTGAGAGTGTGTATATGTGAGAGTGTGTATGTGTGAGAGTGTGTATGTGTGAGAGAGTGTGAGAGTATGTGTGTGAGTGTGTGTGTGAGTGCGTGTGTGTGTGTGTGAGTGTGTGTGTGTCTGTCTGTGTGTGTGTGAGAGTGAGTGTGTCTGTCTGTGTGTGTGTGTGAGTGTGTGTCAGTCTGTCTG
>NC_057739.1:43074909-43076042 GCF_004010195.1 Chiloscyllium plagiosum
GTGTGTCTGTCTGTGTGTGTGTATGAGTGTGTGTGTCTATGTGTGAGAGTGAGTGTGTGTGTCTGTGTGTGTAAGACTGAGAGTGAGTGAGTGTGTGTGTCTGTCTGTGTGTGTGTAAGAGTGAGAGTGAGTGTGTGTATTGATTGTGGAAAGAGCCCCACCCACAGTTGATTGGTTGGTTGTGATGAACACAGCGCTGTTTGCTGTCCCATCAGTGACACTGACCTGGTTTCCCCCAGTTCCATTGCACATCTCCAGCGTGTGGTTTACCTACTTAGAGCTTTTCAAGTTTGAAGTGATCCTTGTCTTTTAAAGCAGCTGTCTGCAGAGATGTAGCATGGTTTTCTTTGTGTGTAAAATCTCTTCCCGCCTTATAGGCGACACCTGATTTTCAGGAGACTAGGCCTCGCAATTATGTGCTGTCGGCCAGTGCATCTGCGGTAAGTCATTGGCTGATGCCACGTTGCCCATTTTCTCTCTCTCTCTCTCTCTCTCTCTCGCTCTTCACCTTTGACCTTTCCTGTCTCACATGGTATGCTATTAGGATTGGTGACCCTTTCTACCAGACCTCCAAACTTTCCTAACTGCACATCCATTATTGTTTCCGAACCGCACTTGCCCGTATTCCCAGACACAATCACGGAATTGTTGTGGCAGAGAAAGACGCTATTTAGTCCAGTGTTCCAGCATTGTTCCCTCCTCCTCCCCAAATTCCTCGACATGGATACGATCCAAACCAAAAAACATCGAATACCCTCTTGAGGTAAAAGGGGTAGTTGCCATAGTCTTACCGAATGCTCTCAGCTGAGGGGAGAGGTTGAGGAGGAGAGTCCTTCAGGGTAAACTCAGACAGTGCGGGAATCGAACCCATGCTGTTGGAGTCACTCTGTATTGCGAGCCAGCTGTCCAGCCAACTGAGCTAACTGAGCCTCCAACTCCCACTTGAATGCCTCAGTTCAGTTGAATCTGCCCCCACCACGATTCCAGACCCCCCACACCCTGACTACTCACTGAGCGGATTTCTAACATCGTCTTTTCAGGGATGTTCCAGCTCAGGCGAGAATCGTTTCACTCTCCAACATTTCTGATTGGATTGCAATATCACCACACCCCCACCCCTCCTACACCCCCAC
>NC_057739.1:43076251-43089274 GCF_004010195.1 Chiloscyllium plagiosum
GTGGCACTGTTTCCATTCAGGTGTTTCTTGGCCTGGCCATGAAAGGCCCCCCCCTTCCTCCTCCTTTTGTCCAAATCCTCTTCAATCTTCCGCCTGAGGAGCTCAGCCTCAGGTAGGGGCAGAATGGCCATCCCCCAATCCACACTGGGCCGAATGGCCATCCCCCTATCCACACCAGGCCGAATGGCCATCCCCCTATCCACACCGGGCTGAATGGCCATTCTCCTATCCACACCGGGCCGAATGGCCATCCTCCTATCCACACCGGGCCGAATGGCCATCCTCCTATCCACACCGGGCTGAATGGCCATCTTCCTATCCACACCGGGCCGGATGGCCATCCTCCTATCCACACCGGGCTGAATGGCCATCTTCCTATCCACACCGGGCCGGATGAGGATCAAACCCCAGCAACATCGGTCGATACCAATCTGATCCCCCTACTGTCCATCCGGCTGGCTCTGTCAGGCACCCCCCCCCCAAGTCTCTGTCTTATTATCAAGTCTCCATACAGTCCCTGCTTGAAAGTCTCCCCTCCCGCAATGTGTTTTGTCTCGGCCATGACAGTGCCGTTGACCAATCAGATCATACGGTTCAAAGGGCCAGTGATGCAGGAAGCCATTCCAAAAGCTTTCTGTAATCCCCAGTGTCAGTGCTTTATGTTAATGCCCATGTCCTGTGACCTTGTTCTATCAATACTGTTACATCAAGCCCATCCAATCTGAACCCTCCTCTTGAGTCCTGTGCACTTCCCTCATACCTGGGGCGTGCTGTGTGTAAATACAAGCTGCTGATGGTGTTCAATAACTGAGAGTCTGATCCTGATAAAAAGCATCTCCAATCCAATACCATATTTATTACATACCCTCTTCCTCCCTGGAGTGTTTGTAATGGTATTTATCCATCCCCGAGTGGTCTTTATCTGGCAACTGTGCAAAAGGAAGTGGTGGTCTTGTCATTTGGTCGCAGCACTTCTGGGAGTAGCAGCTGTTGGTGACTTTGCTTCCCCAGCTTTCAGCTTCTGCTTACCATTTTCCATTGGGGAGCGGGAATCAGTAAAGGACCCCGGAATCTGAGAGGGTATGTAATTGACAGCACTAACTGCCCTTTTTACCAACGTTCAACCACTGCCACCTCCCCAGTCTCCGCTGACCTGCTCTTAACACACAACCAGAGTTGCTGATTCTGTTAAAAAGTTGGATTTGTCTGGATTGTGTTTTATTATTGGAAGGGGCTCATGGTCCCGTGTGAACACAGCAAGGGGCCTGTCAAGGCCTCTGTCTACATGCACTGTGTACAATTCTGAGGTTTCCCCAGCCCCCTTACTTGCCTTTCTGGTAACGTGCATTTGCATAGCACCGTTAACTCCCGAGGTGCTTGGCAGGTTTGTGATCAGACACTCGGTCCAAGAGCCTGAGGACACTGTGTGTAGGAGGATTGACTTAGACAGACGAATCAAGATTAGAGTGAGGTGCTGGGAAAGCACAGCAGGTCAGGCAGCATCTGAGGAGCAGGAAAATCGACGTTTCAGGCAGGAGCCCTTCATCAGAAATCAGGACAGAGGAGGTTGGTTTTAAGAAAGGTCTCCTGGGATGTGAGGGAGGAGGATGGAGAAGTAACAGGGGGGGGGGGGAGTTGGGGGGAGGGCGCTTGCAGAGACACTAAAGGCATTGCTTTGAGCTGGACCCAGGGATTGATTTATGTCCAGGGATACCTGAGTTGCTTTGACCCCATGGATGTTCTTTCCATGAGGTCTGTGTATTGGGGGGTCTGTCCTGCACTGGAGAAGCCTCTGTCTGACTAGACAACCCCTCCTGTGGAGAGTGGGGTGCTGGAAAAACACAGCAGGTCAGGCAGCATCCGAGGAGCAGGAGAATCAACATTTCGAGCAAGACCCCTTCATCAGGAATGAGGCTGGGAGCCTCGGGGGGTGGAGCGATAAATGGGAGGGGAATGGGAGCAGGGCTGGGGCTGGGGAAAAGGTGGATGGAGGTGGGGGTGAAGGTGATAGGTCGGAGGGGAGGGTGGAGCCAATAGGTGGGAAGGAAGATGGACAAGTAGGACAGGTCATGAGGGTGGTGCTGAGTTGGGAGGTTGGAAATGGGGTACATTGGGGGGAGACGAAATGAGGAAACTGGTGAAATGCAAAACCCCTACTGTGGGCGTGTCTGTCTCTGCCTTCTGTCAGAGTACCTGCTGTCTGACCCTAGGGGAGTTCCCTTCATTTACAGAGAGATGTGCAGTTTTCCCGCGACTCCATACTGTCGTTTCACTGTCTCCTCTCAGAGTCTCAATTGCATCCATGTGATGTAAGAGTCATTGACTGATCCTATATTTGTCACCCATCGCTAACTGTCTTCACTCTAACTTGGCCATTTCAGAGGGACATTAAGAGTCAACCATATTGCTGTGGGTCTGGAGTCACATGTAGGCCAGACCAGGTAAAGATGACAGATTTCCCTTCCCTGAAGGGCATGAGTGAATGAGCTGGGCCCGTACGGTTGCTATTAGTCTAGACTTTGTCCCCGGGAATGGGGGCGGGGTGTCACAGTTTAATTATGCAGGGTTGGCCATTTAGGACTGAGATGAGGAGATATTTCTTTACCCAGAGAATGGGTGAGCCTGTGGAATTATAGAAAGCATTTGAAGCCAAACGTTGAATGTTCTTCGGGCTAAAGGGATCAAAGGGTATGGGGGAAAAAGCAGGAACAGGGCTCTGAGTTGGATAATCAACCATAATCATATTGAATGGCAAAGCAGGCTTGAAGGGCTGAATGGCCTATTCCTGTTTAACTATATCTGCATTGCGGATTTTTATTGCATTCCAATTTCATCTTCTGCTGTGGTGGGATTTGAACTCAGATCCTCAGTCTGGGACATCACCATGACACCAGCACTGTCTCCATGGTGACTGCTGAAATCAAAGTTCCATCATCATATGCATCATGTCATTAATTTTTGTGTTCTCATTATAGTACAGGGCATGGCCATCAACGATGGGCAGAAGGGAGTGGAGGGTAGGCTAAAGGCCAGTGTTGGAGGAGAATTGTGGGCATGGAGAAGGTCACAGAGATAGGGAGGGAGTGAGGCCGAGGAGGGATTTGAACATCAGGATGAGAATCTTAGGTGTTGAAATGTAAGAGATCTACCAGCAGAGCCAGCTGGGTTAAAATAACTTCATCCTCCTGGCATTGGGCCTTTACAAAGTTTCACTAATTAATCCATCTGAGAACTCTCGGGTTTTGACATCAGGTAGATATTATGGAGAAATCTTAACTTCCAAGACTAACATTTCCTCACTCTCTGTCTGTCTCTCGCTCTCTGTCTGTCTCTCGCTCTCTGCCTGTCTCTCACTCTCTCTGTCTCTCGCTCTTTCTCTGTCACTCGCTCTGTCTCTCTCTCTCTCTCAGACAAACAGGGATTTCTGCATTACATACACAACATTTCCTCACTCTCTGTCTGTCTCTCGCTCTCTGCCTGTCTCTCGCTCTCTCTGTCTCTCGCTCTTTCTCTGTCACTCGCTCTGTCTCTCTCTCTCTCAGACAAACAGGGATTTCTGCATTACATACACAAATGTGAAAAGGGAGGGATGGCTTTCCTATGATTGAGAGTGTCTCGATGTTGTCTGACGATAATTCTGTAAAGCACCTTGGAATATTTTACTACATGTTAAAGGAAGCCATGTAAATGCAGGTTGTAGTTAGGAGGTTATACCTCCTATCCCAGCCATTCACAGACATGTTCCACATGACTGTGTGGTCCACTAGTTTAATTATTGGATCTGCACTCTCAGGAGGAAGTAATGGTGTAAGGTCTCAAAGCCATTTCTACATTATCCTCCAATCCATTTTGTTTATTTACATAATTCTCCAAAGACAAATTCAACTTCAAGTCTTACTAAACCGGTAACTATCACAGCCTCATCACACCCTGAAGAAAAGAAAACGTATTGTACAATTCACCCCAGGACATCCCAGCCCTATCTAACTGGACGGTGAAATCCCATCACTGGGATTATTTTAACTCCTCACTTTCACCGTTAACATTGTGTTCCCAATCTGTTCAGAGGCTCCCTGTGCGTTTTATTGTTCCTGTAAGGCCAAAAAGCCTGGGGCCTTGGGATGGGGATTAACTCCGGGCTGTAGTGATCTCCTGGTTATATCTGTCAGCCCAGATTCCCTGAATTAGGGTGTTATCCTGGGTCAATCAGGGATCTCATAGTCAGTGACATCCATCTGATTCCGATATTTACAGCAATGAATCTGTGGAATTCACTTCCCCCTGATTGTGCAGATGCTGAGACATGAAGTACATTTAAGGAGGAGAGGGACAGATTTTTGATTAGTAACGGGTTGAAGGTGTATTGAAAGTGGCAGAGCTGAGGCTGAAATGAGATCAGCTACGATTGGGGGAGCAAGCACGAAGGGCTGAATGGCCTACTCCTGCAAACATAGTCCTTATTTTTAACCTGGATCCAAACCAGTTTGAAATTCATGGTCACCCTTACCCAGTCAATCCTGCCAGTCTGAGTCTGCAGTAAGGGGCTGAGGGCTGGGTGGAGAGGGGAATAGTGGCTCTACCTTTGACCCTGCCAACTCCCATCAGGCTTTGTTCCAGACTGGAGCAGGTGGATTATGTCTGAGAGGAGGTGGACTCCATTACTGGGCAATCTTATGGCACAGGAGGCCATTCAGCCCATTGTTCATGTGTCAGCTCTCTGAGAGAGCGTTCCAGTTTGTTCCACCATCTCCCTCCTTTAGAAAATCTGTAATATTTCTCAGCATTTTGCTTCGAGATTCTTTAAGACATGGTTACCATAGTGACGTATCAGACCTAGCTAATAAAACAAAAATCATCTGATGAATGTGCGCGTATTAACAGGGGAAAAAAAATTCTTCCTCTTGACTAAAGAAGATTAAAACATTAAATTTACTGAGTTGCTAAACCAGAAGGCTGTGTTGAACAATGTCAGGGGACTGGAGAATTAACACCAGCTAAAATTATACCCAAGTGAGACATTAGACTTTAAAAACCAAATGGGTTTCAGTCTTTACTGGAAATATAATGTGTTAAATATTGATGGGGAGTCCAGGGGACATGCTGTTTCCACAAACAGGAACTGACTTCCATTCAACAGAAGCAATGGAATTTGTCTGCGTGATTCTAACTTGAGACATGTGCTGTTAGTTAGAGCTCTATTTTATCAACCCATTCTCACATTGACCTTCAAATTAAAAATCCACACATCCTTTGTGATCCACACATCCTGGGTTCAGTGTTAACTTGATGTCTATTCCTGACATTAAGACAGAGACAGGCCATTCAGCCCTTTGAGTCTGTCCCACCTTTCGATGAGGTCATGGCTGATCTGATCATCCTCAACTCCATATTCCTGCGTTTTCCCCACAACCTCATTCCCTTAAACGTCTCTCTGCCTCAGCCTTAAATACACTGCATGACCCAGCCCCGTCAGCCTTCTGCAGTAAAGAGTTCCACAGATTCACTCCCCTCTGAGAGGTGAAATTCCTGCTCATCTCTGTCCCCAGTGGGTGATTATTCTGAGGTGATGACCTAGACTCTCCCCATTGACCCTGCCTAAGAATCTTCTTCGTTTCAATCAGGTCTCCTCTCATTCTTCTAAACTCCAATGAGTACAGGACCCACTTAAACAACCTTCCCTCCCTGAGGCAGTCCCTCCATCCCCAGAATGAACCGAGTGAACCTTCTCTGGAGTGCTAGTCTTCCCCTGTACTCTCTGTCTAAACCCTTTCCCTGTGAGGCAAATTTGTTTTAGTTTGTTGGTTTTTAATCATCTTACACACTGTGCAATGTTGTCCCTTTTGATGTAATCGCTGATGTGCAAGTTAGGGTGGATTGGCCACAATAATCTGCCCATAGTGCCCAGGGATGTTCAGGTTAGGGTGGATTGGCCGTGGTAATCAGCCCATAGTGCCCAGGGATGTTCAGGTTAGGGTGGATTGGCCATGGTAGTCTGCCCATAGTGCCCAGGGAAGTTCAGGTTAGGGTGGATTGGCCATGCTAATCAGCTCATAGTGCCCAGGGATGTTCAGGTTAGGGTGGATTGGCCATGCTAATCAGCTCATATTGCCCAGGGATGTTCAGGTTAGGGTGGATTGGCCATGCTAACCAGCTCATAGTGCCCAGGAATGTTCAGATTAGGGTGGACTGGCCATTGGGAAATGCAGGGTTACAGGGATGGGATGGGTCTGGGTGAGATGTTCTTCAGAGGGTCAGTGTGGACTCGATGGGCCGCATGGCCTGCTTTCCCTGTGAGGCAAATTTGTTTTAGTTTGTTGGTTTTTAATCATCTTACACACTGTGCAGTGTTGTCCCTTTTGATGTAATCGCTGATGTGCAGGTTAGGGTGGATTGGCCACAATAATCTGCCCATAGAGCCCAGGGATGTTCAGGTTAGGGTGGATGGCCACAATAATCTGCCCATAGAGCCCAGGGATGTTCAGGTTAGGGTGGATTGGCCATGGTAATCAGCCCATAGTGCCCAGGGATGTTCAGGTTAGGGTGGATTGGCCATGGTAATCTGCCCATAGTGCCCAGGGATGTTCAGGTTAGGGTGGATTGGCCATGGTAGTCTGCCCATAGTGCCCAGGGAAGTTCAGGTTAGGGTGGATTGGCCATGCTAACCAGCTCATAGTGCCCGGGGATGTTCAGGTTAGGGTGGATTGGCCATGGTAATCTGCCCATAGTGCCCAGGGATGTTCAGGTTAGGGTGGATTGGCCATGCTAATCAGCTCATAGTGCCCAGGGATGTTCAGGTTAGGGTGGATTGGCCATGGTAGTCTGCCCATAGTGCCCAGGGAAGTTCAGGTTAGGGTGGATTGGCCATGCTAACCAGCTCATAGTGCCCGGGGATGTTCAGGTTAGGGTGGATTGGCCATGGTAATCTGCCCATAGTGCCCGGGGATGTTCAGGTTAGGGTGGATTGGCCATGCTAATCTGCCCATAGTGCCCAGGGATGTTCAGGTTAGGGTGGACTGGCCATTGGGAAATGCAGGTTTACAGGGATAGGATGGGTCTGGGTGAGATGTTCTTCAGAGGGTCAGTGTGGACTCGATGGGCCGCATGGCCTGTCTCCACATCGTAGGGATTCTGTGATCCAGTGGCTACGTTATCAGGATCAGCTGTTGGTTGGGGGGGGGCGGTTCTGTATTTACTTTTTATTTCACCTGGGGCTAAATTTTAGGTTATATTCCAAAAGCCCATTTCAAACCCTTAGTAAAGATGACCCTGTTTCCCCGAATGTGAATATGTTTTCTGTTCTTCTCTCGTGAGCCTACGTACGTTTAATGCATATTGTTGTGTGTGTGTGCGTGTCATATTTAACTTCATGCCGTGACCATCCATCGTGTTAAAAATCAGTAATAATAAGCTCATTCCAGTATCAACCACTCACCTCCTTTCTTGTTGCTGTGTGGATCTGCAGCTCTGGAGTGATGAGGTGACAAAGGTAAGTATCTGAAACACATACACCGGGTCTGAAGGTACTGGGAAAACTAGACTGCTGATCACACAGTGATTTGGGACAGCTTGTTGACGAGGTGTTTTATCATCGCGAGAAGAATCCGTGCTGAAGCCTGACCACCTAAAAACCAGGCTGTGACTCCAAAAACTTGAAATCTGAGCTTGTCGGGGCTTTTCAGATCCAATCTGTTCCCAATTGTAGTCTCGTTACATTCTGAATGTAAAAACCTCATGGGGTGTCACATTGTGAACAAGGTATCCCACAGTCCTGCAGACTCGAGGCAACATCCAGGCACGAGTTGGTGGAAAGAGTTCAGTTTATAGAAGGGCTGGTGCAGTTCCTGCTGGAGATAGAGAGTGGGGAGCCATTCTGATATAGTTTGTACACACATTTCAACCCAGGGGAGGCTAGGGCCAGGGTGCAATTCGTACTGAGCTGAGAGAGAGAGAGAGAGCAGACTGAGTTCACTCATTGTAATCTTGCATTCATTTCCGTACGCAGACCTGGATCAAGCCAGTCGGGAGGCAGAGAGCAAATTCCTTCTCTTTGTTTAGAGAGTTTATGGCCTTCTCAGTCTAACAGCTCCTTCCACACCAGGTGGTCCCTATAGAGAGAGAAAAATCTATAATCAACCTGTTCAGAGATGTCATGACACACCTCAGGAGCAGGTGGGATTTAAACCCAGGCCTCCTGATTTAAAGGTAGGGACACTACTGTTGCATTACAACAGCCCTCTCTGTCCCTACATATATATGTGGGGATATTACTGCAAGAAGGTCCTTGGGTCTGCTTTTTGTTTTAACCTATTTTTTGTAATCAGTCTGTTCAGAGATTAGATTAGATTAGATTACATTACAGTGTGGAAACAGGCCCTTCGGCCCAACAAGTCCACACCGACCCGCCGAAGCGAAACCCACCCATACCCCTACATTTACCCCTTACCTAACACTACGGGCAATTTAGCATGGCCAATTCACCTGACCCTGCACATCTTTGGACTGTGGGAGGAAACCGGAGCACCCGGAGGAAACCCACGCAGACACGGGGAGAACGTGCAAACTCCACACAGTCAGTCACCTGAGGCGAGATGTTAGGACACGCCTCTGGAGCAGATGGGACATAAGCCCAGGCCTCCTGATTCAGAGTCAGGGACGCTACCACTACACCACAAGAGGCCTCTCTCTCTATCCCCGTGTATATGTAGATATATACTCAGACAATTAAAGTGGCCACCAATTCTTAACACTAAATGAAAGTATTAACAAAGTTAGCAATGTGGATAACCAGACCTTAAACTCCTTGCCCCCCCTGCCCCACCTCCCCATAACCATCGAGACACCCAGGGGCCAGACAGCTGGACAGTAGATCACCTTATCACTGAGAATGAGGATTAAAACCTGCCGGTAATTACAAAGTGGCCGTTCACGTTCGGTGCAGCGATTCAGATGTGGGGTGCTCTCACTCCAGTTTCCAATCCAGAGGTCTGGGTGGAGCTAGAAATGTCAAAGGTCACTGAAGACAGGAAGCACCTGTCCAGGTTTCACAAGGCTGTGGGCCAAGTATTGGGAAACGGGATTAGAATTTCGAGGGGCTTAGTTTGGACTAGTACAGAATCAATGGGCCAAAGGACATCTTACTGCAGTACTATAGGCCATTGGTCAGGACACACTATGCACACAGTTTTGGGCTTTGCCTAAAGTTGGACATGTTAACAGAGCTTCACTAGACTTAGGATGAGGGGATTGTCCCATTGGGAGGGATTGGGTATACTCGGGATGAGGGGATTGTTCCATTAGGGGGGAATGAGTAGACTCGGGATGAGGGGATTGTTCCATTAGGGGGGAATGAGTAGACTCGGGATGAGGGGATTGTTCCATTAGGGGGGAATGAGTAGACTCGGGATGAGGGGATTGTTCCATTAGGGGGGAATGAGTAGACTCGGGATGAGGGGATTGTTCCATTAGGGGGGAATGAGTAGACTCGGGATGAGGGGATTGTTCCATTAGGGGGGAATGAGTAGACTCGGGATGAGGGGATTGTTCCATTAGGGGGGAATGAGTAGACTCGGGATGAGGGGATTGTTCCATTAGGGGGGAATGAGTAGACTCGGGATGAGGGGATTGTTCCATTAGGGGGGAATGAGTAGACTCGGGATGAGGGGATTGTTCCATTAGGGGGGACTCGGGATGAGGGGATTGTCCCATTGGGGGGGATTGAGTAGACTCGGGATGAGGGGATTGTCCCATTGGGGGGGATTGAGTAGACTCGGGATGAGGGGATTGTCCCATTGGGGGGGATTGAGTAGACTCGGGATGAGGGGATTGTCCCATTGGGGGGGATTGAGTAGACTCGGGATGAGGGGATTGTCCCATTGGGGGGGATTGAGTAGACTCGGGATGAGGGGATTGTCCCATTGGGAGGGGGATTGAGTAGCCTCGGGATGAGGGGATTGTCCCATTGGGGGGGATTGAGTAGACTCGGGATGAGGGGATTGTCCCATTGGGGGGGATTGAGTAGCCTCGGCTGGAGTTGGAAAGAGTGAGAGAGTGATCCTGTTGAAGCATATAAAATTCTTCAGTGACAGGTTAGATGCTGAGGTCCGGTGCCACCCTCCCACCCTGTGCCAGAATAAGAGGTCAGCCATTTAGGAAGCAATGAGGAGACATTTCTTCATTCAGAGGATTGTGAATGTTGGGAAGGCTCTTCCTTTCCCTAAGGATACTCCGTGGCTGAGTATGTTCAAGAGAGAGGTTGGTAGATGTTTGGGCTGTAAGGGAGGGAAGGGATGTGGGCCTAGGAGGAGCTAAGGCGAAAGATCAGCCACAGTTTGTTGAAGCGTGGATTAGGCCGAGGGGCCGGAATGGTCCAGTCCAGATCCTAGTTTGGTGTGTTTAATTCATCAATGAACAGTGCAGCAACTATCGAGCAACCTGATCAGGCAATTAATAAGAACATGGCTGATCCAATCGCTCCACATTCCTGACCCCCATGACCTTTCACCCCGTTTGCTCATCAAGAATCCCCTGTCTGAAAAATATTGAAATGCTCCGCTTCCACCGCCTTTTGAGGAAGAGAGTTCTAGAAGATTCTTTGCCATGAGAAAAGAAATTCTCCTGCTCCCCTGTCAAACGGGCGGCCTGTTATTTTCACACGGCATTAAAATTCAACTCAGCCTTGATTGTGTCGCCCAGGTCACAGTTGGCTCTTCTGCCATTTTGTTTTTCCTTTTGGGTCTGAAATACCTGTTAAGCTCCATTTAAAACGTGGACTGTGAGCTCCTGACCAAGGTGAAGACAGGTCGGGTAAGGTATACTGATGCCCCTCACTGTTGCCATGATGTTTGATATTGTCCCCTGTATTTACCGTGTGCCCAACAATCTAGTTTTTCCATTGCTTAATGTGGAGGAGTCTGGGGGGCTAAAGCTGCAGTACAGGGGTTATGTATGCACACTTGTACAACTGCTCATGATGATTGGGTTCTGTCTCTAACTATTGCCTGATAAATGTTGACCTTTGCAGAATTGAGTAAAGTGGATTGTAATGCTGAAATTCACATTCCTGCTCTCAGCGTGCATCAGGAACTGATGACCCTCCAGTTCCTTTTTAAATTAAATCTATCCGTCTCAAAAAACTAAATTGAAAAGACTCAAATCTGCATTTTTAAAAACCACTTTGTTGTGATTGAGTTATGAAATAAATTATGCGCTTTACCTCCAAAGATTAAAACAAATGCTGTCTTTTTTGAAGAGTATGTATTGCAGCTTTATAGACAGTTCTTGGCTTTCCTTTGGGAACTGTTTTTAATTTTTTTGAAAAATTGCAACAATATCTTTTAACTGTTTAATTAAATAACCACAAATGGAATATGGATTGTTCTAGAAAATGACAGATGTGCGTGGGTTCAAGGGATTGGGCAGATATTGATGATTTGGGAAATTGCCCAAAAGCTAAAAGTAACCTTGCTCATCACTTTCCGCTGAGGAGACTGTGCTGGAGAAGCTGTGATGGCGTGAGACCGTCTGTAGGCAGCTTCACCTCATATGGCACTTTGATTCAATCCTATATCTATGTACAAAAGATTGAAGAGGTAGCCTCAATCTTAGACATCTGCTTGGTTTAGTTTGATTAGATTAGATTCCCTACAGTGTGGAAACAGGTCCTTCGGCCCAACCAGTCCATACCGACCCTCTGAAGAGTAACCCTCCCAGACCCATTTCCCTCTGGCTAATGCACCTAACACTATGGGCAATTCAGCATGGCCAATTCACCTGACCTGCACATCTTTGGGATGATGTGGGAGGAAACCAGAGCACCCAGAGGAAACCCACGCAGACACGGGGAGAATGTTCAAACCCCACACAGACACTCCACCATGCTGCCCGTTGCTCCCATGTGCTTCCTGATTGTGGGAGTGGGAGTGGGCTGTTTAAGAAAATCGAGAGCTTGAAGTTCTTGGGAATAGAAAACTCTTTTCCCATAATTATTATTGTGCTACATCTGCATTAACACTAGGGGGTTGCTGGTTTTGGTTTCTGTTTGATTTTGCCTGAATCCATAAGAAACATCTGAATTTAAACACCGCTGTTGGCCCGTTATATCTATATTCAGAATGCTGGCTTGTTATAAGGGTGGCACGATGGCTCAGTGGTTAACACCGCTGCCTCACAGCGCCAGGGACCCGAGTTTGATTCCAGCCTGGGTAACTGTCTGTGTGGAGTTTGCACGTTCTCCTGTGTCTGCGTGGGTTTCCTCCGGGTGCTCCAGTCTCCTCCCACAGTCCAAGGGTTAGGTTAGATTCCCTACGGTGTGGAAACAAGTCCACACTGACCCTCTGAAGCTGATGATTGGGTAGGTTAGGATTGATTGGCCATGCTAAGTTGCCCAAGGTTTCCAGGGATGTGCAAGTTAGGTGGGTTAGCCATGGGCAATACAGGGTCATAGGGTAGGGAGGTGGGTCTGAGTGGGATGCTCGTTGGAGGGTTGGTGCAGACTCGATGGGCCGAATGACCTGCTTCTCTCACTTCAGGGATCCTATGATCTCATTAGATTGTCCATTGGGGTTATCTTGCAATGAGTGATGAATTGCATCTTGCTTCAGAACCAATCCCTAAAACCTGATTTTCTGCTGAATTTAATTGTGGGGTAATGCAGGTCTGTGAGCTGGACCTGGTGGAGATTTGAAAATGAATTATTGGTCATTTAAATACTAACTGATTGTATACTTCTCAGCCTGTGAATTCTGAATGCCTAATGCAGCATCTCTCTCAATGCAGGGTGTGTGTTTAAGCCTCTAGTTGTGTGTGTTAAATGGAATGTTTTTGAGCATAAAGACATTTCCAAAGCTTGTGCTCCTGCACTCATCAGGACAGTTTGCAAGAACACCAATGCCAAGGGGACAAAAGAGAATGCTGATTGGTTGCTATATTTCCTATACATTTGAAAATGTTGTTCCCCCTTTACACTGATATTTCTTCTGACTTACCCTGATGAATGCAAGACAAAAATCTTTGACAAAATGTATC
>NC_057739.1:43089774-43101412 GCF_004010195.1 Chiloscyllium plagiosum
GCCACAGCCTACAATACACAGGCAGTGCCTGACACGGTCCAAACACTGTGCAGAATATCCCTTCATGGGATGTGGCTTGAACTGAGTCACTTACCAGGGCCATTTCAGAAAGCAGTCTCAAACGGGTGCCCTGAGTATTAAAGTGATGCCCTTCATCCCTCACACAACAGGAGGGGCATCTCTCAGCACTTGCTCTGTCAAGACTCCTCAGGGTTTTACGTGCAGGAATCTTCCCAGAGCCACCTGCAGGGAAAGCAAACTAATTCCTAACTGTGTACACAAAGTCAATTCCAGAGATTGAACTGTGGCCTCTGGGTGGGACGCTGAGTGAGATCTCCGTTCCTGCCTCTGTCTGGATTGACTGGATATAGTTCCCTCTCCCTCCATCACCCTCCAGTATGAAGGAGGTTCACTCTGCTGTATTATTCTGACCTTTCTTTGCCCTGTGTTTTGGCTGCAACAAGAAGGAGTGTGATTGAGTTCAGATAGCAGCTTACCAAAGCCACCTGTCCATGATAGTTACCGAGCAACCATTTGGATCATTGTATTGAGAGAGTGCGTGTGTGTAATGTTTTTACAATGTGGTAAAAATCACCTGTTTGATTTGTATATTTCAGAAACAAAACCAAGTGGTGCAGAATGACTTGATTTAATCTGTTCATGATTACAGTAGAACACTTTGGAACCACATGAGGACATTAGATAGTTGAGAGATCAGGGTGCAGCGTGGGGGCTAGCAGCAGTGAATGGCCAGCCCTGCCTCCACGATGCACCATTTCAGCATGGGCTTTCCATTAGCCAGGGTTTCATTCTTGGCCTGGTTTGATGGTCTGGACAGACCTGGTAATGCCAGTGTGCACTATAGCTGTGTATTTTACACACACTCACTGTCCCAGGCCCTGAGCCAACCCTGGTGTGACTCAGGGACTGGATTGAGTCAGGAGCCTGAGCCAGCTACCTGACCAGAACTCGAACCTCTTGTGAATCTCTTCAAATCCTGATGGTTAGGGTGGCTGCTGGCCCATTCAACCAGGCACGCTCACACGATTACTGAGTCAAAGGCCAGGATCTGGCCCAGATATTGGGCTCACTGTGGGACAGAGAGTCTCACTCAGGTTTGTCTCTGTGTGAGCTGTTTGCAGATCATCATTTTAACGTACGGTTTTACTCCAGTTTCACATTTCTCCCCACGTTCCCATCCTGCTTCCGCAACCCGACCTCTCTCCCCTTCCCCTCTCTCCCCTTTCCCTCTCTCCCCTTTCCCTCTCTCCCCTTTCCCTCTCTCCCCTTTCCCTCTCTCCCCTTTCCCTCTCTCCCCTTTCCCTCTCTCCCCTTTCCCTCTCTCCCCTTTCCCTCTCTCCCCTTTCCCTCTCTCCCCTTTCCCTCTCTCCCCTTTCCCTCTCTCCCCTTTCCCTCTCTCCCCTTTCCCTCTCTCCCCTTTCCCTCTCTCCCCTTTCCCTCTCTCCCCTTTCCCTCTCTCCCCTTTCCCTCTCTCCCCTTTCCCTCTCTCCCCTTTCCCTCTCTCCCCTTTCCCTCTCTCCCCTTTCCCTCTCTCCCCTTTCCCTCTCTCCCCTTTCCCTCTCTCCCCTTTCCCTCTCTCCCCTTTCCCTCTCTCCCCTTTCCCTCTCTCCCCTTTCCCTCTCTCCCCTTTCCCTCTCTCCCCTTTCCCTCTCTCCCCTTTCCCTCTCTCCCCTTTCCCTCTCTCCCCTTTCCCTCTCTCCCCTTTCCCTCTCTCCCCTTTCCCTCTCTCCCCTTTCCCTCTCTCCCCTTTCCCTCTCTCCCCTTTCCCTCTCTCCCCTTTCCCTCTCTCCCCTTTCCCTCTCTCCCCTTTCCCTCTCTCCCCTTTCCCTCTCTCCCCTTTCCCTCTCTCCCCTTTCCCTCTCTCCCCTTTCCCTCTCTCCCCTTTCCCTCTCTCCCCTTTCCCTCTCTCCCCTTTCCCTCTCTCCCCTTTCCCTCTCTCCCCTTTCCCTCTCTCCCCCCCTTCGGCCCAACCCGTCCATGCTGACCAGGGTTCCTAAACTGAACGAGACCCATTTGCCAGCACGTGGCCCATATCCCGCTAAGTGAGAGTGAAAACTGCAGATCCTGGAGATTAGAGTCAAGATCAGAGTGTGGTGCTGGAAAAGCACAGCAGGTCAGGCAGCATCCAAGGAGCAGGAAAATCGATATTTTGGGCAAAAGCCCTTCATCATCCCTCTTAACCTTCCTATTCATATAGCCATCCAGATGCCTTTTAAATGTTGTAATTGTACCAGCCTCCACCACTTCCTCTGGCAGCTCATTCCATACACATACCACCCTGTGTGGGGAAAAGTTGCCCCTTAGGTCCCTTTCAAATCTTTCCCCTCACACCTTAAACCTATGCCCCTCTAGTTTTGGACTTCCCTACCCTGGGAAAAATACCTTGTCTATTTACCATATCCATGCCCCCAAACCTCTATAAGGTCACCCCTCAGCCTCCCACACTCCAGGGAAAACAGCCCCAGCGTATTCAGCCTCTCCCTAAAGCTCAAACCCTCCAACCCTGGCAATACCCTTAAATCTTAGTTTAGTAATCTAAGTTTAGTAACATCCTTCTGATAGGAGGGAGACCAGAATTGTACACAGTACTAAAAGAGGCCGAGGGGAATTCTCTGAGGACTTGGGTTGGAATCCCATCACTGTGCCTTGTGAGATCTGAATTATAATGTTAGTGTCAGTGACCAGTGATTGTAGTAAAAACCCATCTGGTTCACTAGTCTCCTTGAGGGAAGGAAATCTGCCAACCTTACCTGCTCTGGCCTATATGTGACTCTAGTCACCATAGGACCATAAGACATAACGGGCCGAATGGCCTAATTTATGCCCCTAAGTCTACTTCACCATTCAATCATAGCCGGTAGGTTTTTCAACCCCATTTTCCTACTTTCTCCTTGTAGTCTTCAATCCTCTTGGCAATCAAGAACTTACCTATCTCTGTCTTGAATGTACTCAGTGACCTGGCCTCCCCATCCTTCTGTGGCAGTGAATTCCACAGATTCCCCACTCTCTGGCTGACGATGTTTCTCCTTATCCCCATTCTACAAGATCTTCCCTTTACTCTAACACTATGTCCTCAGGTCCTTGTCCCTCCTACCAATGGAAACACCTTCCCAACACCCACTCTGGCCAGGCCGTTCAGTATTCTCACTCAGCAAAGTGTCTGATTTTTACCTGCCCTCTGACAAAGCCGTTCACTTTGAGAGCAATTAGCCCCACCAGCGACGCCCACATTCCATCAAAGAGAAAAAATATAGTTTCCAGAAAACTGTCATCTCTGACACATGCATTGTGTTTACAGCACAATGTCAGACCATTCAGCCCGTCTGCTCCATGGTGGTGTTTCCTCCCCTTCCCCTGACCTTCTGTTCTGGTGTGCTGTCTGCTGCGGCGTGGGCCGAAATGTCGATTTCGCTGCTCCTTGGATGCTGCCTGAACTGCTGTGCTCTTCCAGCACCACTGATCCAGTGTCTGCTGCACAATAAGAGCCATCACTTTCCCACCTCCCTCTTCCTGTACCAAAGAAGAGGCATGCAGGAATCATAACCTCGTCTCTGTTTTTCTCTCTCTCCCTCTCTGCAGATACTCACAGACCTGCTGAGTTTCTCCAGAACTTTCTGTTTTTATTCCGGTTCCCCGGTATGTGCAGTATTTTGCTTTCGTGTCTTTGGCTCGTTCCAGTCACAACTTGATGCAGTTTCTTTCAGTTCTAGATTATTTGCCAAGTATGGAGTCCATCCTAAATGAAGCAGAACAGAGGGTGACCATTTGGCCCATCTCGCTTTGAAAGAGACCCACTTCCCTACTCCCCTCCCCCACCCCCTCCACTGTCCTGCAGATTCTCCCCTCCTTCAAGTATTTCTTCAATTCTCTTTTGAAAATCACAGTGGAAATTCTTTCACTTTATTCTCGGGCAATGAATTCCCAACTCATCAAAATTCAACACAGAGAAAAGATTTCCCTTGTTCTCCTGCCTGGGTCTTTGGTGAATTACCTTAAATCTGTGTCTAATATAAAACAAAAAAAGAGCTGTGGATTCTGGAAATATGAAACAAGAACAGAAATTGCTGAGTTTCTCCAGCAATCTCTGTTTTTGTTTTAAATCTGTGGCTGTCTGGTTACTAACCCTCCTGTCAGTACTCCCTATCTGTCATTTCCCTTGCCCACCCGGAATGAAATAACTTGCATAATTTGGAACGCTTCTATCAAAATCTGCCCTTAACCTAAAATAACAGCTGGAAATACAGGGGAAGAAGGGAGGGAGAGAGAGACAAAAAGAAAGACAGCGAGAGAGAGAGACATTTCAGGTCTGTGATGTCTGTCAGAACAAGGAAAGTTAGAGCTGGAATCAGTTTTGAGCAAGGGCTGAGGTCAAGGAAGACAAAAGGAAGGTCTAAGACAGATGGGAGAGACTGAAAGACAAGTGGTTGTTCTCTTGAGGATGCAAAGAAGTGGTGATGGAGCAAGAAAGAAATGGGCAAACGATAGAGATGCCTACATTTTTTTTTCATTCATGGATTGAGGGTGTCACTGGCTAGGCCCGCATTTATTCCCCATCCCACAGGGTAGTTAGGAGTGAACCACATTGCTGTGGGTCTGGAGTCACGTGTAGGCCAGCCCAGGTAAGGATGGCAGCTTCCTTCCCTGAAGAACATTAATGACCCAGCTGGGGTTTTCCAACAATCCCCAATGGATTCATGGTCATTGTTAGACTCTTAATTCCAGATTTGTATTGAATTCCGATTCCATCATCTGCCGTGGAAGGTTTCAATCCCAGAGCGATAGCTGGATTCACGGCCCAGCGATGATGCCATAGGCTGGTCCCTCCCCTAGGTGTGCAGACGCAGAAAGGAAACTGGCAACGGAAAGGGGAGGAATTAAAGCGAGACCGAGTTTACAGCCTGAAATGTTTGATGGTGAAAGGTGTAATTGGTGCCCAAATTGAGAAGGTGCAGTTAGTGCAGCTTTAACAGAGCTTCAGTGGAATGCTGCTCCAGGCTAGGGACAGACAGGTTAACAGCAAGGCTGCTGGGAACTCGGCTCTGAGTGCAGGTGATCCGCAAAGGACGCATCCAGACTGCGTTTGCTCTCCCCTCCCCCAGTTATCGAGCATCAAATATACTCTTAGACCGGATTGCATGCTCCCCCTGGAGGGAGAGTGTGGGGCCTTAGACAGTGAGGAGGTTAAAGGACAGCGTCTGTGTGGGAAAAGTCATGAGGCTTTAGGGGTGAGAGAGGACTCAGTCAGACTTCCTATCTCAGTAACCTGCGATTTAGAAGATAACGGGTGATCAGTTCAAAATCTTCAGGAAACAACAGGGTAAATAAAGATTAACTATTCCCACTGGTCGGAGATTCTCGAACCCGGGCATAGTCTGAGAATTAGGGTCAGAGCGTTCAGGCGAAATATTAGGAAGCATTTCTACACAGATACACACACACAGACAGACACACACAGACAGACACACACACAGACACACACACACACAGACAGACACACACACACACACACAGACACACACAGACAGACACACAGACACACACAGACACAAACACACACGTGGTGGGAGAGGTTTGGAACTCTCTTCCACAGAGGGCAGTTGTTAATTTTAACTCTGAGATATTTTTGTTAAGCAAAGGTAATGAGGGATATGGGCCACGGGTAGTAACATGGAGTCACCACAGATCAACCACTGAAGTGCCGAACAGGCTAGAGGGGCTGAATGGCCTACTCCTGTTGCTAACCTTCTCCCCAGCTCTCGGAAGTCCCTGGACTCTTGCTCAGCCCTGACTGGAATCTCTCGACCGTTGGTGGCTGTATCCTTCATTGCTGAGGCGTTGAGTTCAGGATATCAGCCCCCCGACCCCTGAAGGGGTCTGCCCCCCTGCATCACCCTCCTGCTTCAAGACATCGTTTCAGACCGAGGCTTTTTTCAGTCATCTGACCTGATCACATGACCTCATTTTGTTCCATATGATGCTCCTGTAAATTGTCTTCTGACGTTGTGTCATGTCCTTATTGAGGGGCATCGATAGGATGAAGGCAGATAGTCTTTTTTCCCAGGGATGGGGAATTGAGCACTCGAGGGGATGGGTTTAAGGTGAGAGGGGGAAAGATTTAAGAAGGACCTGAGGGGCAACTTCTTCGCACAGAGAGTGGTGTGTATATGGAACGGGCTGCCAGAGAAAGTGGCTGAGACAGGTACAACCGCAACATTTAAAAACATTTGGATTGGTATGTGGATGGGCAGGGTTTAGAGAGATATGGACCAAATGTGGGCAATTGCAGATAACTGTGTGGGCACCATGGTCAGCATGGACCAGTTTGGGCCGAAGGGCCTGTTTCCATGCTGTATTACTCCATGACTTGATGTTAACGGTGCTCTGTAAGTCTTTGCTATGTTTATTCCATGAGGTGAAGAGCAAAGAGAGCAGTGAGCCAGGCGTGCTTTGCTGGAAAGTTTGTTTGTCTGCAGAATTCTGAGTTCCTGATAAGTTTTAAAAACAGTTGTTTCTTGCAGACTAATCATCTCCGCTGCCTGCATGAGTTTGTAGAGGCACAGGCCACCTACTATGCCCAGTGTTACCAGTATACCCTGGACCTGCAGAAACTCTTGAGCAGGTAAGGAGCTCCCAGAAAGTTCCGGAAATTTACAGCATGGTTTATGTGGGACTCCAGGGGGTGGTGTTCACAAAAGGTTTGTTCCCAGATCCCCCTGCCTTGTTCAGCAGCAATTCACCGAGACTCCTCAGGCAGCACCTTCCAAACCCAGGCCCACTTCCACCCAGAAGGACAAAGGCAGCAGATACATGGGAACACCACCCCCTGCAAGTTCCCCTCAGAGACACTCCCCATCCTGACTTGGAAATATATCGCCATCCCTCAGTGTCGCTGGGTCAGAATCCTGGAATTCCCTCCCTAACGGCATTGTGAGCCAACCCACAGCAGGTGGACTGCAGCTGTTCAAGAAGGCAGCTCACCCCCCCCCACCTTCTCAAGGGGCAACTAGGGACGGGCAATAAATGCTGGGCTCAGCCAATGATACCCATGTCCACTGTATAAAGTTTTAAAAGCCCTCATTAGGGAAGGGCTTTTGATTAAAATTCTTACTACACTCCTCACATGTCACTTTGCAAATTACTCATACATTATGCCCCAGAGTGTTAATTCTCAACAACAGTAATTCCAACTGCGTACTGTGAAGATTATTTCATTGATCACTCTGAACTCTGTTCTCCAGCCACTGCTCTGCCCCATCCCTCTCCCTGCTCTCGGGGTGAGGTGGGACCATGCTCCTTGTGGCCTTGATGTCATCTTTGATGCTGAACTAAGCTTCCAGTTGCCTGTACCATCACTGGAGCCGCCTGTTAGAGCCCCCACCCCCCCCCCCCCCCACATCTAAACTCACTAGGCACCAGTCACCAGGCACTGGGTACCCTCATTGAAAACACACTGTGTGACCGGGCAAGGAACTCAAACTGCTAATAGACATAGACAGTGACCATCAACTCCTTTTCTCTCTCTCTCTCTCTCTCTCTGTCTTTCACACAGAGTCATACAGTACAGAAACGGACCCTTCAGTCCAACTCATCTGCACAGACCAGACATCCCAATCTGACCTAGTCTCATTTGACAACATTTGGTCCATATCCCTGTAAACCCTTCCTATTCATATACCTATCCAGATGCCTTTTAAATGTTGTAGTTGTACCAGCCTCCACCACATCCTCTGGCAGCTCATTCCATACACAAACTACTCTCTGCGTGAAAAAGTTGTCCCTTAGGTCTCTTTTATATCTTTCCCCTCTCACCCTAAACCTATGCTCTCAAGGTCTTTTCCCTGGGGTCGGGGAGTCCAGAACTAGTCTATTTATCCTATCCATGCCCTTCATGATTTTATAAACCTCTATAAGGTCACCCCTCAGCCTCTGACGCGCCAGGGAAAACAGCCCTAGCCTGTTCAACCTCTCCCTATAGCTCAAACCCTCTCTTTCTCTCTCCTCTCTCTCAGCTCTTTCTCTGTCATTTTGTTCCTTTCTCTCTCTCCCCTCTCCCCCCCCCCCCACCACCATTCCCCTCTCTCTCTCTCGGCGTCTGTGTAATGTTAAATGATGAGAGCAATTGCAAAGAGATGGGGTCAATCCGATGATAATCAGGAATCCTTTGTGACTCGGAGTGAGCGAAAGGGGGTTGGGGGGAGAAACCCCTGGGGACAGATCAGGACCCAATGTTTACAATTCACAGGGTGGGCTTGGAGCCCTCAGTGACCTCTCAGGGGCTTTGGGGGAGAGGGGGTGGCTACATTGACCTGGGAAATATCTTTCTAACCTCTCTGTGATTTTTATTTCATGCTTCCAGCTCCAATACAGAAATGTAAGTACAAATCTGGGTTTGTGATTTTTCATTATTGATTTGCAGGATGGAGACGTTTCTGGCTGGGCCAGCATTTATAGCCCATCCCTAATTGCCCAAGGGATAGTTAAGAGTCAACCCCATTGCTGTGGGTCTGGAGTCACGTGTAGGCCAGACCAGGTACACTCTAAGATATAAGGACATTAGTGAACCAGATGGGTTTTTCCGACAATCAACAATAGTCTCACGGTCACCCTAATTCAAGATTCTTTATTGAATTCAAATTCCACCACCTGCCACAGTGGGATTTGAACCTGGGTCCCCAGGATTAATAGCTGAGCGATAATACCACCAGGCCATTGCCTCCGCAGTGTCTGCATTGTGGTGTAGATGCCTCTGATGTTGAAAGCTCCTGTTCATGACTCTCTGATAAGATCCCCCGCACTTTCTCACACACTACAGCACACGGAGAGCGAGGTTAAATCAGATCAGTCTCAGCCTCCCATCTGCTGGATCATCCTGAACCCAACCTTTCTGGGTCTGGTTTTGCTCACACGCCCCGTTTGAGAAAAGGTTTTTCTTCCTGAACAGCGTCTGGATGTACGCCCCTTGGTTGTCTGCACAACAGCGCAATATTTTAGGAATATTCTCCACAATCCACACCTAACACTGTCCGAGCAGCATTTCCGGGAGGCCAGACTTCCAGAAAACAAGTCTTCTGGAAATTCCACCTCCTCGTACATAGAACATAGAACATAGAAGAATACAGCGCAGTACAGGCCCTTTGGCCCTCGATGTTGCGCCGATCCAAGCCCACCTAACCTATACTAACCCACTATCCTCCATATACCTATCCAATGCCCGCTTAAATGCCCATAAAGAGGGAGAGTCCACCACTGCTGCTGGCAGGGCATTCCATGAACTTACGACTCGCTGAGTGAAGAACCTACCCCTAACTTCAGTCCTATATCTACCCCCCCTTAATTTAAAGCTATGCCCCCTCGTAATACCCGACTCCATACGCGGGAAAAGGTTCACACTGTCAACCCTATCTAACCCCCTAATCATCTTGTACACCTCAATCAAGTCACCCCTAAACCTTCTTTTCTCTAATGAAAACAGCCCCAAGTGTCTCAGTCTATCCTCATTTACAGAGAGACGTTTACAGAGAGAGAAAGGGAGAGAGCTTCGCATTTATATAGCACCTTTCCCAGCCTCAATATGATCAAATGTGCTTTGCAGCCAGTCACGTAGTATCGAAGCTGTCGCTGTTGTAATGCATGAATCGCAGCAGCCAACTCTGGCACAGCAAGATCCCACAAGATATTATACAGCAATGGGCAGATGACCCAATGTTGTGATTGGGGGTTAAGTGTTGTCCCCATGACACTGTGTGAATCTTCTCGGATCTTCTTTGAAACACGGTATTCGAGGAATCTGTCACATCAGCTGGGAATAGAACATGGAGCCTGGATCTAACAATAACTCCAAAATATGGCAAATCTGTCGGTGCAGCACTCCCTCAGCACTGACCCATCAACAGTGCCCACTCCCTCAACACTGACCCTCCAACAGTGCCCACTCCCTCAGCACTGACCCATCAACAGTGCCCACTCCCTCAACACTGACCCTCTGACAGTGCCCACTCCCTCAACACTGACCCATCAACAGTGCCCACTCCCTCAACACTGACCCTCTGACAGTGCCCACTCCCTCAGCACTGACCCCATGGTTCTGCCTAATAAAGGAGGTGTCCTGTTTGTTGATTTCAGGTTTCCCGGGACGTTTGTGGGGAACGCTGACAAACCAGCTCCGCCCCACGGGGCTTCCCCATCTGCTGCCACCATTCCAGTTGTTCCATCGTTAGCGGGGCCGTGTAACCCCACACAGTCCTCGGTGGGTTTTCCGGAGGTTAGCCCCCCATCTAGTGGGACGAGGAGGGCCCGGGTGCTCTATGATTACGATGCAGCCGACTCCAGTGAGCTCCAACTCCTGGCTGATGAGGTGAGTGTCTTACCCATGAGTTTGCCACTCCCCAGTGTAACCTACCCTCTTACATCACCTGCTCTCCAGTTGTGTAACACCCCCCCACCACCCCCCCGGGCTTTTCGCAGGAGTCTAACATTTCAGATTTATCTTGTAGCTGAGGTGCGGAGTAGCTGTGATCTCTTTGAAGATCTGAATGAGCTCCAGGGCTGAATGTCCCCCTCTCTGCTATTTTAATGGCCAAGTCTTCAGATGTCTTTGTATTAATGATGTGGAAGTGTCAGTGTTGGACTGGAATGGACAAAGTTTAAAAATCACACAACACCAGGTTCTAGTCGAACAGCTTTATTTGAAATCACAAACTTTCCAAGCGACATTCCTTTGCTGCTCCTTTGTCTGAAAGCTTGTGATTTCAAATAAATCTGTTGGACTAGAACCTGGTGATTCCTGATGAAGGGCTTTTGCCCGAAACATTGCTTTTCCTGCTCCTTGGATGTTGCCTGGCCGGCTGTGCTTTTCCAGCATAACTCTGCACTTGATTATAACCTGTTGTCGTCTGATTTTGGACTTTGTGTTAATGAGTCCCTAGAGAGTCCTACAGCATAGAAACAGACCCTTCAGTTTAACCAGTCCCCACGCTGACCATAATCCCAATCTGAACTACTCCCACCTGCCTGTGTTTGGCCCATATCCCTCTAAATCCTTCCTTATTCATAAACTTATCCAAATGTCTTTTGGATGATGATGGGATAGTGTAGGGGGACGAGCTGAGAATATTTCACAGGTCGGCCCAACATCGAGGGCCAAAGGGCCTGTTCCGCACTGTATTGTTCTTCACTCTATGTTCCATAAATATGGTGACTGCACCTACATCCTCCACTTTAAACTTACTACCTTCAACGTTCGGGAGAAGATTTGTAGCTCGGGTTCTCGTTGTTGTGGTTCTGTTCGCCGAGCTGGAAATTTGTGTTGCAGACATTTCGTCCCCTGTCAAGGTGACATCCTCAGTGCTTGGGAGCCTCCTGTGAAGCACTTCTGTGATCTTTCCTCCGGCATTTATAGTGGTTTGAATCTGCCGCTTCCGGTTGTCAGTTCCAGCTGTCCGCTGCAGTGGCCGGTATATTGGGTACAGGACGATGTGCTTGTTGATTGAATCTGTGGATGAGTGCCATGCCTCTCGGAATTCCCTGGTTGTTTGGCTTGTTCTATAATAGTAGTGTTGTCCCAGTCGAATTCATGTTGCTTGTCATCTGCGTGTGTGGCTACTAAGGATAGCTGGTC
>NC_057739.1:43101635-43102526 GCF_004010195.1 Chiloscyllium plagiosum
ACAGGGGACGAAACGTCTGTAACACAAATTCCCAGCTCGGCGAACAGAACCACAACATACCACCTTATCTGAAAAGGTAGTAAGTATCTCATTGTCAGCTGCTTCCCAAATAGACTTGGCACTTCTCTAGTTTGATCTTTCCCTCTGTCAAAGGTGTCTGATTCAGACAGACCAGATTCAGCCCCCATTCTGATATCACTGGCGTCCCAGTTTTGAGCTTTAGAATTGTACAGAGGAGAATCGCTGTTGGTGATAATGTATAACCAGGGCTGGCAAGCTGACATCCTCTTTTCACATCAGGCCTCAGTTTTATTTCTGTTTTATATGCTGGTATAATTATGACCCACCCGCACCTCTCCAACAAGTTAAAATCAAAAGTTTTGAAACTGAAACCTTTTTTCAGCATACAGTATTGAGTCCCTTTCCGTAACAGCATAGTGAGTCTACCCACAGCACACTGACTGCAGCGGTTCAAGAAGGCAGCTCACCCCCACCTTCTCAAAGGGCAATATTCAGCCAGTGATGCCCAGATCCATGATAGAATAAGCAAAGTCACCATAGTCCTTCCAGGATCATCAGGGTACTCGCCCATGAGAGACCGACAACTGCTGGTGGTTTAACCTGAGGGTCAACACGCCTCAGGCGAGGGAGGAAAAGGTTGCCATTTGGATACAGAACTGGCTCAAAGGTAGAAGACGGAGGGTGGTGGTGGAGGGTTGTTTTTCAGACTGGAGGCTTGTGACCAGTGGAGTGCCACAAGGATCGGTGCTGGGCCCTCTACTTGTCGTCAATTTATATAAATGATTTGGATGTGAGCATAAGAGGTATAGTTAGTAAGTTTGCAGATGACACCCAAATTGGAGGTGTAGTGGACAGCGAAGAGGGTTACCT
>NC_057739.1:43102979-43115070 GCF_004010195.1 Chiloscyllium plagiosum
GGAAGTGGTGGTGGCTGGTACAATTGCAACATTTAAGAGGCATTTGGATGGGTATATGAATAGGAAGGGTTTGGAGGGATATGGGCCGGGTGCTGGCTGGTGAGACTAGATTAGGTTGGGATATCTGGTCGGCATGGACCAAAGGGTCTGTTTCCATGCAGTACATCTCTATGACTCTATGACAAGGAGAGTCCTTCGTGGTAACCTCAGTTGGAATTGAACCCATGCTGTTGTTGTCACTCCGCATCACAAAGCAGCCATCCAGCCAACTGGGCTAACCAATAAAACAAATTTTAAAAAGGATGGAGGAAATATTTGGGTCAGGATGTAAATCAGAATAAGTTTTGCCCTTATTTCTATTTGTTTCTAAATTTCCAAAGGAGAAAGCTTATGTCAACATGTCACACTATAGTGCCACCTCTGGCAGGAGGCTGCATTACAGCCTCCACTAAAGAAGATAGAAAGTGAACAAGAGGTGTAAGATGTTTATGAATAGATGAATCTAACTGCGTGTTGTTTTGTCCTTCTTCAAATCTGTGTAGCTCATCACGGTGTACAGTCTACCAGGAATGGATTCTGATTGGCTGATGGGTGAAAAGGGAACTAAGAAAGGGAAGGTTCCAGTCACTTACCTGGAGCTGCTGAACTAGAGATCCCATCAGGACCTTCCATTGGAGAATTGACCCTTGCAAAAAGACCATATTAACATTTACCAGCCGTGTTCTGTTGATTCCTAATACCATGACCAACATTTTTTTTTAATTTGTTGACTTTGATTGCAGCAGGAAGCTTTAAAAGAAATTGCAATGGTTTGCAATGTTACTTTTATATTGTTTCATTTCCGCGAATTTAAACGCATCACTGATCGTGTATTTAAGTTGTGATGAAACAGTTTGGACCACGCGCTTAGCAAAAGCTGATATAAGTTAAAACCAAATGGGCACATTCCCTGGGGACAGGCTGTGAGGGGTGCTGCAGGAATACAGTTAGTTAGAGCGACTTTTGGGTAGTCTGTACACACTGAACACTCTTTCAAGGGATGAAGTAATTGTGATAAGTCACAGAATGTCACACCTCCATTCATTCACACGTTCTCCAGTATGGTTAGAAATCTGGAGCCAGAGAGAGAGAGACCAGGGAAAGGTTCAGTTTGCAGCTGTTGTGGGATACCTGGGGTCTACTCTGCACAATTGCATGTCTTTTTCTCTCTGGCAAGGTGTAATTTTAACTCCTGCAGGTAGAACTCTTCACTGAGACACCATTGAGTCTTTGTGTCCACGTTGCTGTGTGTAAGTCGCAGTGGGATAGGGCTCCTGCCTGTGGGTCACCTGGAAGGAGAAATTTGGGACGTTCCAAAATCGAGGAAGGCAGATAGCTGCTACTCACCTACACACTTCCTTTCTATTGGCCAGCCCTGCCATCCTGAAACTGTCTCAGGCACTCACCTCTTGATGACGAGAGATTTCAGGGGTTAATTGTATTTTCTTAATTCCATGCTCACCAAATCCAGAATAGGGTCAAAGCCCACTTTATTCTCAAATTCCCTTTTGTAATTTTGTTTTATTTTTGAGCTAATTGTTTCATATTAGAGGTGGGTTGCTTTGTGCAAGTTTATAGATTTGAATGCTTTTGGGAAGGATACTGGATACCTATCAAGAGTCCTCATCTCCTGCTCGTTCAGTAAACTGTTCACACTCCCTGTGTAAATGTATAGTGCTTGCAAGGTACTGGTTGTATGTTCATTCCCTGGTCTGTATTGTCTGCATTGACTGTATGAACTCCTTCAATTTGAGTGTATTTGCTGCCTGTTTCAGCTGTTCTATGCATAGTGACTGACCTTTAAAGATTAATAAAGCATTGAATTCACACTGACTCTCGCTCTCAACAATACTGGCTCCAGCACGTTGCATGTGGATGACAGCAGCTTCTCAGACTCTCACGATTCAGTCATTTCACACCAGCTGCTATCACTTCAATGGAAACCAGAGAAACCGTTCCTTCGGCCCTTTGCCAAGCAAAAACAGCCACCTAACTATTCTCTAATCCCATTTTCCAGCAGGTGGTGCATAGCCTTGGCATCACAAGTGCCCATCTAAATCCCTCTTCGATGTGAGGAGGGTTTCTGCCTCTGCCCCCACCCCCTGCTACTTTCCAGGCAGTGAGTTCCAGACTCCCACCACCTTCTGGGTGAAAGCGTTTTCTTCGTGTCTTCTCCAAACCTCCTGCCCCTCGCCTTCAATGTATGCCCCTTGGCCCCTCTACCAAGGGGAAAGGTTTCTCCTTATCTGTTTCCCTCATCATTTGATACTTGGCGGTCATGCTCCCCCCGCGCCCCCTTCAATCTCCTCTGTTCTGAGGTAAACAATTCCAGTCTGTCCAATCTCCCTGTGTAAGTGAAACCCTCCAGCCCAGGTTACAGTCTAGATGCTGTCCTCTGCACCCTCTCCAGTGCGATCACCTCCAGATCACTGCCACTTCACCATGGTTCAGGCATCACTTCATATAGACAGGAGCAAGTCCCACCATTTATTAATCTCTGATCTGATGGAGCGTTACCTACACTTTCCTGCCTCTTTCCCCCTTAACCCTGGCTTCCCTGCACAATTGAAAAAAAATCTGTCAAACTCAGCCATGAATCTATTCAGTGGCCCCCTTTCAATGATCGCTGCGGGACAGAGTCCCAAACACTGAAGACCCACCAAATGAAGAATGTTCCTGATGACCAGGGAGCCCAGAACCAGGGGCTCACAGTCCAAGGGTCGGGGGGAGGCCATTTAGGACAAAGATGAGGGGAAATGTCTTCACCCAGAGAGGGGGGAGCCTGCGGAATTCTCTGACACAGGAAGCGATTGGGGCCGAAACGTTGTTTTCAAGAAAGAGTAAGATGTAGCTCTGGTGGTTAAAGGGGTTTGGGGGAGGAGGATGGGCTTAGGGTTTCGCACTTGATGATTCCACATAGAGGAGCAGATTCAAAGGGCTGAACGGCCTACCCTTCTATGTTCCTGTGATTGCGCAGGCCTCCGGTAAGTGATGGGATATTTGGAGGTAGCGAGGGGTTTGACACGTTTGAGGATTGGGGGAGGGCAAGAGGGAAAGGGGGTTAGGAGGCCAGGGCTGAGGCCGGGAGTTTGGATCCACTGGGCACCCAGCCACACCCTGACATTCCCCTGCCCCCGCCATCCCCCAGCCCGATTGGGTACTTTACTCAAGGGGCTCCCCTGAGGGGATGGACTGTCCACAGGGCAGGCCGTGTGGCAACTCCCCCTAACCCCCCCCCAAACTACCCCACCTGGCAGCTTGGTCAATCCCAGGGGTGATGATAGTGGGGCGGGGGTAGGATGCCACACTTTCCCAGTCCTTAATAAGTGTGTGAAGATTTTTGATCCTGGTCAATCCTGGGCCTTCCTGGCTCAGATTAGAAGGCAGTGGGAGCAGTGTTTGGGTCCAAACCCAGAAGGGCTAATGAGGTGTCCTTCCTGCCTCCCTCATCTCCAGAGCACAACTCCAACCATCGAGTCTCAAGGCTACCTCCTGAGGCACTGACTACAGCAGCCATGACCAGTTAGTGTGAGGAACCATGCGCTGGTGTTGGGGTGGCTCATTTTGTCACATTTCACGCTCTCAAAGGTTCTGGGTTCACAACCATCCCCAGTTTTTGGTCCACCACAGCCTTAGACTTCACACAGACTGAATTCTCCCTCACCCTTTCATCTCGTGTTAAAATCTGGCAGTTGTCAGACCACAACTGGAATACTGTGACCCAGCTTGGGGGCCCGTATCTAAGGAAAGATAGCCTGGACATTGGGGACAGTCCAGAGAATGTTCACTTGGCTGATCCCGAGGATGGAGGGACTGTCTTATGAGGATGGTTGGGACTGTTTAGAACAATGAGAGGTGACCTTCTAGAAATACACAAGATTCTTAGGGAACTGGAGAGGGTAGACACGAAAAAGCAGAAAAGGTGGGGTCTAGGATTATCAGCTATGATTACATTGAATGGCAGAGCATTGGCGATGGGCTGAATGGCCTACCTCGCTCCCATATTTAGTGATATTAGGTTTGTGATCCAGAATAGCGCTAAAGGTTACCATGGAAACAGATACAAATGTGGAGCTACAGCTCCAATCAGATCTGCCCATTATCCTGTGCATAACCTTGCAGCTTGCTGTATGATCTTATAGAACTAAAAGACTCATAACAACAAGAACATAAGAACTAGGAGCAGGAGGAGCCCATTTGGCCCCTCGAGTCTGCTCTCCCATTTAATAAGATCATGGCTGATCTTTTCATGGCCTCAGACCCACTTACCCACCGTCTCACCATAACGCTTAATCCCTTTACTGTTCAGAGGACAGCGGATGCTGGATCAGTTGTTAACAAAATTGTATCTATCTCAAATTTTTAATTAAGCAAAGATAATAAGGGGTAAGGTAATTGGAGTTAGGTCACAGATCAGTCATGATCTCACTGAACAGTGGAACAGGTTCGAGGGGCTGAACAGCCTCCTCCTGTTGCTATAAACCTGCACATCCACATAAACACCAAACCCTGACAACGATGGTTGCAAATGAAGTGTAACGTATCTTACTTTAATCCATGCAGTTTTAAAATTCTTTAACAGAATGTGGTAGTTATTAATAAATACATAAAATCTATTTATTAATAATCATTGAGCCACAATGTTGTCCTCCCTGCAGCATGGTGGCTCAATGGTTCGATTCCAGTCTCGGGCGAATGCGTGCATGGAGTTTGCACATTCTCCCCGTGTCTGCGTGGGTTTCCTTCGGGTACTCCGGTTTCCTCCCACAGTCCAAAGATGTGCCAGTTAGGGTGGATTGGCCATGCTAAATTACCCAAAGTGTCCAGGGATGTGGGGGCGAGATGGGTCAACCATGGGAAATGTGGGGTTACAGTGATAGGGTACGGGGGAAGAGTCTGGCTGGGGTGCTCTTTGGAGGGTTGGTGTGGATCTGATGGGACAAATAGTCTGTGTCCACACTGTAGGGATTCTATGATATCTTCCCAATGCAATCCACACACAAATCCCATCCACACTTACCCAAGTCACTCAAGTCTTGTCAGAGACACAGAAAAGACATAAAAACTCTACTCATGCCCATCTCCCTTTGTCAGGGCTTTACTTTGTTTTGTGTTTAAGTCATTATTGTATTTTGTAATAAGAAAATGCAATCAAACCCAGTATTCAAGGCCTTTGAGTTATCAAAGGGAAGCAATGAACTTTCTTTAATTATCCTAAAGAAGAGGAAAAAAAGCTGCAGATTCATTTGTCTTATTTAGCTGCCTGTGACAAATTGTTAATAAGACAATTTGGCAACTCTGCACGGATCATAAATTGTGAGGAATTAGAATAATTCTGCTTAAGTTACAAATGTTTAATTTAAAAAAAGCGAAATCCTGCTGAGCAGGAATCAGAAATAAAGACGGAAAATGCTGTTAATTCTCAGCAGACCAGACAGCAGCTATGGAGAGAGAGAGAGAGAGCCAGAGTTAATGTTTCAGACCAACATGGGGTGAGGAATTTCAGTTCTGAGGATGGTTGGAGAAAATTGAGATTGTGCATCATGGGCATGAGAAAGCTGAGGGGAGGTTTGATTTAGGTGCTCATCAAGGGTCCAGGTAGAGTGCAGAGGCTGAAAACTGAAAAATAATTCACAAAAGAAGTAAAATTGACATGGGGAAAAACGTTCTCATATATACCCTATACTCACTGGAATTTAGAAAAATGAGAGGTAATCTTATTGAAACTTATCCATTCCCGTGATCATTTTATAAGATAGAAGAGGTCGTTTCCACTGGAGGGTAAAACTAGAACTAGGGGGGACACAGCCTCAAAATAAGGGGGAGCAGATTTCAGACTGAACTGAAGAGGAATCTCTTTACCCAAAAGATTATGAATCTATGGGATTCCCTGTTCAGTGAAGCAACTGAGGCTATTTTGTTAAATGTTTTCAAGGCAAAGACAGATAGGTTTTTGAACAGGAAAGGAATTAAGGGTAATGGTGAACAAGCCATGATCTTATTGACGAATGGAGCAGGCTTAATGGGCTAGCTGGGATCATCCTGCTCCTTTTTCATATGTTCTCACACAGTGAGTAGTTAGGGTCTGGAATGCACTGCCTGCAAATGTGCTGGGGGCAGGTTCAACTGAGGTTATTTAAATAAAAACAGGGTTACAGGGAAATGGCCTGGGTTGGATCGAAGACAAAACACTCACAAAGCTCAGTGTAGAAACAACAGGCTGAATGGCCTCTTTCTGCACAAATGACCATCTGCTGCCCTCCAGTGGTCTGAATTGGAAAGGACAGGTTTATGGGTGAAGGCAGGGCATTGGCACAAAGGGAGATGCTCAAAGTGAGACAGTATGAATAGCTGAATGGCCTCCATCCATGCTATAAACTTTGACCATTCTATGACTTCCTTCTGATGGGAAGTCTGAAACGTTACAGTCGAGCACAGCAGGAAAAGTACAGCAGGTCAGGCAGCATGCGAGGAGCAGGAAAATTATGTTTCAGGCAAAAGCCTTTCATCAGAAAAGGCCCGAAACGTCAATTCTCCTGCTCCCCGGATGCTGCCTGACCTTTCTCAGCGCCAAGCTCTCGACTCTAATTTCCAGCATCTGCAGTCCTCACTCCTGCCTGAAATGTTAGCGTCCCTCCTTCCACTAATGCTGTCAAATGTGCTGAGTGCTCCCAGCATTCCCTGGGGTTATTGCCAATGTTTAATACCAGATTTGCCATCACATGGGACGGGCAGTGGTCCCGTACTGACTGGGCTGGCACCAGGTCAGCTTGCTGCAGAGTACTCTCCATGGTGGGAAACTCCAGTGATATTCAATCAGGTGAGTGAGCCGCTATGCTTCTGTTTGTGGGTCGGTTTGTCTGCTTGATGGGAGAGCTGGGTCTGCAAAAGGTAGAAACCTTGGCTAGGATTGTGATCCAGTTATGGAGTCAGGAACAGAGCCAGACACATGGATAGTCTCACCTGCTGCACATTGAAGTTTAGACATTGAAGAATAACATAGCAATGACACCAGTCTTTGTGCATGTTACAGCATTTATTCACATGGCTTTAAGAGGTCCACTCCACACTTCAACACCAGCCCTTCCCACAGTTGGATTCACTTAACTCCACATCAGGTTCAACCAGTCAAACACAGTGAACATCCATAGTAAACAGACTCACATCATCAAACACAGAGCAATGGAACACCAACAGCATCCCCACCTGCAGCTGGTTGTCTTCGGCAGGAACAGGTTGGGCAGGAATCATACGTGACTTTAAGCTCATTAAGGTAATAGAGGCCATTGATAGAAGACCCCACCCCCCCAGTTTCCCTGGGGGAGGGGTAAGGGGAGAGAACCAGGATAATATCAAATACCCTCAGCACCACCCACCTCGGCCTCAATCATGGCTTCTGGGCAACTCATCCACACCGACCAGCTATCCTAACCTCCTCCCATTTGCCAAAACCTGGCCCATATCCCCTAGACTCTTCCTATTCATAAACCCATCCAAATTCCAGAGGAAGTGGTGGAGGCTGGTACAATTACAACATTTAAAAGGCATCTGGATGGGTATATGAATAGGAAGGTTAAAGAGGGATATGGACCAGGTACTGGCAAATGGGACTAGGTTAGATTCCCTACAGTGTGGAAACAGGCTCTTCGGCCCAACAAGTCCACACCGCCCCTCTGAAGAGTAACCCACCCATTCCCCTACATTTACCCCTAATGCACCTAACACTACTGGCAATTTAGCATGGCCAATTCACCTGGCCTGCACATCTTTAGGGAGGAAACCGGAGTACCCGGAGGAAACCCACACAGACGCGGGGAGAATGTGCAAACTCCACACAGACAGTTGCCTGAGGTGGGAATTGAACCCGGGTCCCTGGTGCTGTGAGGCAGCAGTGCTAATCACTGTGCCACCGTGCTGCCCTAGATTAGGATATCTGGCCGGCATGGACAAGTTGGACCGAAGGGTCTGTTTCCGTGATACACAAATCTGTGACTCTAATGTTTGAACAGATTTGAAACAAAGGATGGCCACAGTTCCCCATTCTCATGGTCCAGGGAGAATCTGCCCAGAAGCCATGGTTGAGGCCCAGTTGGATAGTGCTGGCGGTCTCTGATATTATCCTGGTTCTCCGTTCTTACCCCTCCCCCCCTGGGGACACTGGGAAGAGGGGATCTCGCAGGGCACTTCAGGGTGGAGCTGATACCACCCTCTGCCGTCCTGTGACCATCAGCTCCTGGACCACCAGACCCTCACCCAGCTGCCTGCCACCCTAAATCAGGCATCGAGCAGCCTCACTCCTGCCCAACCAGCCAATACCGGTATAGATTGATGGGTTCCCAGTCTGCACTCCCAGTGTTAGGGTCTTGAACCAAAACTGGTAAGACCTGCCCCTTGTGTCTCAATGATGGTGAGAGGGTGGGGTGTTGGTGCAATTAACCAAATAGATTTAAGTTACTCTCTTTAGGACCTGTATTCATGTTCCACCACAGTGCTAGTAAAATCCAGGTTAAAATAGTCAACCTGGAATCTTAGAAAAAGCTAGTCTCAGTAATAGTGACCGTGAAAACATCCTTATCGTTGTTTAAAAACCCACCTGTTTTATCTTGAGGAAATCTGGTCTGGCCTACATGTGACTCCAGGCGACAGCAACGGGATTAACTCTCAACCGCCCTCTGCTGGGCTTGGCAAGGATAGCCTCATTCCACCAAAGAATAAATTTAAAAACTTTGGTGACAATATGTGGAGACTCCAGGGTAATCTTGCAGGGATGGCAATGAGAGAGAGTGAGTGAGATAGAAAAATGAGATGGTGTGAGAGAGATATTGAGGTAATGAGAGAGTGGGTGGGTGTGACAGACAGTGAGAGAGAGTGGGTGAGAGTGAGAGGCAATGTGTGAGAGTGTGCAAGAGCGACAGCGAGAGAAAGAGAGACAGAACATGTGAGAGAGAGAGAGAGAGAGAGACAGAGCGTGAGAGAGTGCTGGATGTAGATTTGCTCACTGAGCTGGAAGGTTCATTTCAGACGTTTCGTCACCCTACTAGGTAACATCTTCAGTGAGCCTCCAGGTGAAGCACTGCTGATGTTTCCTGCTTTCTATTTATATGTTTGTGTTTCCTTGGGTTGGTGATGTCATTTCCGGTTCCTTTTCTCAGAGGGGTGGTAAATGGGATCCAAGTCAATGTGTTTGTTGATAGAGTTCCGGTTGGAATGCCATGCTTCTAGGAATTCTCGTGCATGTCTCTGTATGGCTTGTCCAAGGATGGATGTGTTGTCCCAGTCAAAGTGGTGTCCTTCCTTATCTGTATGTGAGGATACTAGTGAGAGAGGGTCATGTGGTTTTGTGGCTAGTTTACGTTCATGTATCCTGTTAGCTGGTTTTCTGCCTGTTTGTCCAATGTAGTGTTTGTTACAGTTCGTACGTGGTATTTTGTAAATTACATTAGTTTTGCTCGTTGTCATTATAGGGTCTTTCAAGTTAATTAGCTGCTGTTTTAGTGTGTTGGTGGGTTTGTGGGCTACCATGATGCCAAGGGGTCTGAGTAGTCTGGCAGTCATTTCCAAGATGTCTTTGATGTAGAGGAGCGTGGTTAGGTTTTCTGGATGTGTTTTGTCTGCTGACAGAGCACGTGAGAGAGAGGAGACAGAGCGCATGTGAGAAAGAGTGAGAGCATGCACGAGACAGAGCGCGAGACAGAGCGCGAGACATAGAGCCCATGAGAGACAGAGTGCGTGTGAGAGAGAGAGTGTGAGAGAGAGTGAGAGAAGTGAGAGAGGGGGAGAGAATGAGACCCCAAATCCCATGCTTTTATCAGCCATGGCCAATCTAGCCTACCCTGACCTTTGACTCTACCCAGACTGCCCTTGCTATTATATGTGACTCCCTGTCTTCAGAGGCATGGCATTGTGTGCAGGGCCCATGGGAGGTCTCTACCATCTCCATGGCCTCAGCTGTTTTCTGTTCCACCTCCTGAACAAAGACCACCCTAATGCAGCCACACAATACTTTACCCTACTACTCCCCTGCTGTCTGGGCGGTGGTGCCTGGGGGGCAGCCACCAGCATTGCCCCTGCACAGGAATGGCTCTGCCAATCTTCGCTGGGGAGAGGGATAGTAGCGTGTAAACGTGTAAGCAAAAACTTCCCAGGTCGTTCTGGGAGTGAGCCCGCCAATTTGAGTTTCTTTCACACATCGAGTGAGTCACTGCTGGGTGTCACTGGCTAGGCCCGAATTTATTGCCCATCCCTAATTGCCCAGAGGGCACTTAAGAGTTTACCACACAGTTGTGGGTCTGGAGTCACATGTAGACCAGACCAGGTAAGGATGGTAGATTTTCTACCGTAAAGGACGTTGATAGGACTTGGGGGGAATTAGTGTACAAAACAAAGCTAGCTAGCAGCTGGAAGCTAATCAGTAAGGCGAATGGAACATTAGCCCTTATTCCACAGGAGAGTATAAGAATAGGGAAGTCTTACGGCTACTGTACAGGGTGCTGGGGAGGCCACGTCTGGGCACAGTTTTGGCCTCTTTATTTAAGGAAAGAGATTGTTTGGTTGGAGGCAGTTCAGAGGTGGTTCATTTGAATGATCCCTGGAACAGAGGGATCAAAGACTAAACAGGCTGGGACTTTACTCACTGGTGTTTGGAAAAATGAGAGGTGATCTCATTGAAACATAACGGATTTTTAAAGGGCTTTACAGGGTCAATGCTGAGAGGATGTTTCCCCCTCATAAGAAAGTCTAGGACCAGAGAACACAGTCTCAGAATAAAGGGGCACCAGTTTCAGACTGAGGAGGAATTCCTTCTCTCTGAGGTTTAGATCTCCGAGCCACAGAGAGCTGAGGGGGGCAGAGTATATTTAAGGCTGAGGTAGATGGATTCTTGATCAGTCAGGGAATCAAGGGTTAGGACAGGAAAGTGAATGTGAGGAACGTTGGATCAGCCACCGTCCCGTTGAATGACAGAGCAGGCTCGAGGGGCTGAATGGCCTACTGCTGTTCCTATCCTTTTTGAAGCAGATGGATTTTCGTGACCGTCCACAGTTACATGGTTAGACCAGGTTTCTTTAATTGCAGATTTTTACTGAATTCAGATTTCACTGTGTGCTGTGGCGTGGTTTAAACTATTGTCCCCAGAACTTGGGCCTAGTGTTCTGGATTACTACCCATTACTACATTATTGAACTCTCTCGACATGGAAATATATCGTTGTTCCTTCAATGTCGCTGGGTCAAAATCCTGGAATTCCCTCCCTAAGAGCATTGTGGATCAACCTACAGCCACATGGGCAGCGGTTCAAGAAGGCAGCTCATCCCCACCTTCTCAAGGGGCAACTAGGGACAGGCAATAAATACTGGGCCCAGCCAGTGACTCCCACAGACTAATAAAGATCAGAAAGATGAAGGTTTTGATGGTATTTTAAATATTTTGCCATGTTTATGGTGAGAAAGTGAAACAGTTACCCCAGTGCAGGATTTGCTGTAGAACACCGCCAAGGATAATGTCAGGGCCTGTGTCACTAACCTGGGTATTGATAAAGCTCCAAGAGTGAGGTGAGAGGACGCTGCCCTGACCCCTGACCCAGGTTCCTCACTGTGTACCTCACACAAAGTAGAGAGCCACAATGACATATATGACCCAGGCAACGGACACAAAGACCCCAAAGAGCAAGCTGAACAGGACCAGCCCCCGCACCTTCCTGGAGGTGCTCTCGGCGTGATGGTAGTCTCCTCTCTGAATCGCCAGGCGGGTCTGCGGGAGGGAAAATGGGCAGTGAGTCACCACGGGCTGAGAGACCACTCAACACACCACACCGAGCTCACCACACACTGTACTCCCTGAGTGCACACAGGCAGGCGCACACTGGGGGTCAGACGGTGGCTGGGATGGACGGGGGTGTGGGGTTGGAGGAGTGGGATTATGGGTGGGAGAGGTGGCGTTGGACAGGTTTGGGGGCGGGTGGGGTTGGGGTCAGGAGGAGGGTTGAAAATGTGTTGCTGGAAAAGCGCAGCAGGTCAGGCAGCATCCAGGGAACAGGAGAATCGACGTTTCGGGC
>NC_057739.1:43117801-43118757 GCF_004010195.1 Chiloscyllium plagiosum
GGTCAGTGTGAGGGGGGGTCAGTGTGGGGGGGGGCTCAGTGTGAGGGTGCGGGGTCAGTGTGAGGGGAAGGGGTCAGAGGTCGGGTATTTAACTTCAGTGATCAGTATTCAGCCGATATCCAGAATTTAATCAAGTGGTTGTGTGGGGGGAGTCCCACTGACCCTACCTCATGTGAAAAGATGATGGCTAAAATCCCAGAGAGGAGGCAGCAGAATACAGTCACGAGGACAGACTCCAGCATGTAGTCCTTTGGTGGTGGTCTCTGTTCATGATGCACTCCTGGTAACGGGTAGTTATACTGTCAGAGACAGAGAAATAAAACAGACATCTATTGCAGTTAGCAGCCCTGAGTGTGTGTCTTACCTTCTCCAGCCCCACAGCACTCCCAGTCCCTGCACTCAAACTGCTTCGGCCTGTTCAGCTACACAAGCCGCACATTCCGGAATTCTGTCCTGGGTCACTTCCCTTCTATGAAATAGCGCTTGACCCTTAGACAGTTAGGCACAAAATACGACAATGTTTTGTTTAAAAACTCTCCTGTGAAGGATCTTGGGAAGTTACAGGCGTCAAATAAATGCAAGTTGCTGTTGGTGTCTTGAGGCCCATTGTGAAGTGGGAGGGGAGCTCCATCGTGCGCTAACACAGGTTGGGGTTACAAATGAAACAGCACAGTGACCGTTTAACTTTGTGAAGCTCTGTCAGAGAGCAGGAACATTCAAATTTTATTAATTTACTGTCACATGTATGTAGTTACAGACTGCGGTGAAAAGTGTTGGATAGTGTCGCCACTCTCTGGCACAATCTTAAAACACAGAAAAATAAACCACAACACAGAATATAAAGGTAGGAGAATGAAGAAATAAAGACCGTTCAATGTTGCAGCTTCTTGTTAAATGCTCCGTCAGAGGCCAGTCACAAGGACACTTCACCGTTTGGTGGTGCCATCACCCCTCCA